>NC_091061.1:79064033-79125210 GCF_000393655.2 Nicotiana sylvestris | reverse complement strand
TGTGACAGCTTGTGTCCAAGAAATGACCAAGGATTTGAACGCATGTGTTCATGGACTCCAAATGTAATTGAATCCATAACAATCCAATTCGTCAGAGTTTCGGGAGGGCCGTTTAGTGAATTTCATGGCTTTCCCCAAAAGAAATATGCGTTAGACTCTTTAGGCACGATTTTAATAAAATTACATTCCTAAACTCGGGTGCGTATTGATGCGACCCAAATCCAAATCTCAACGGAGTCAACTGTGTTAACAACCACGGGTGCATTGATTACGACGTGGTTTGAGTCGCATTTTCGCGATGTTGCAATTCCTTTAAAATAATAATAAAAGCGGTTTATAAATAAAAGGCACATAAGCTAGAATGTACTAAACCCAGATAAAAATAAATACAACAGTTGAGCGATCGTGCTAGAACCACGGAACCCGGGAATGCCTAATACCTTCTCCCGGATTAACAGAATTCCTTATCCGGATTTCTGATTCGCGGACTGTAATACAGAGTCATATTTTTCCTCGGTTCGGGATTCAACCGGTGACTTGGGACACCATTAATCTCCCAAGTGGCGACTCTGAATAATTAATAACTAAACCCCGTTCCGATTGTCCTTTAATTGGAAAAACTCCTTTACGCCCTTATGGGGTGTAAGTGAAAAAGGAGGTGTGACAACTCTGGCGACTCTGCTGGGGACCGAACCTAGAATCTCTGGTTCAGGGTTCAGAATTCGAGCTAAGATAAATTGTTATATTTGGTTATATCTGATTTTCCTACATGTTTTGTGCTGAATATGCTAAATGATACCGCTTTGATATCATTTGAATTGTATATAAACTGTGCCGACACCCTTCTCTCTTCACCTCCGGGGATGTGCTTACTGGTTGAGACTCCCTATTCTGTTAGTGTCATACCCTGAAATAAAAAGAGGCTCGGATAAGTTGCAAAGCCGGACGATCTCGCGGGTCCCTGGTACGCTGCCCCATCCTCGACTCGAGTTGTCCGCTCGAGTGCACTGTTTAGAACACATACCCAGGTTTTTGAACCTAGAATAACTTGACTTCATGCTGGATCCCTAGTAGGAGCGCTTAATTGCATCATGCTGCATTTGACTTAGGGGACTCAACACAGGGGTTGGGTCCGTCTAGGGCTAGCAACCTGAAATAAAAAGACCATCCTGATGCATCCTATTTGTTCTGTACATATATTTGTTTCGAACCAGCATGTTGACCGGCTTTTGAATCTCGGGAATGTTGGAAAATTGAGAAAAAGAGGAAAAGAGAAAAGAGAGAAATAACAGTTAGGGGGTTAATTGATTATTTTAGAAAAACCAATGACCAAATACTGTCGAAACTCTGCCGAAATTTTGAGAAAGTGAAAAAGAAAAATGCTTTATTTTTAATAGTCTTTTTTACTAAAAGCAAAAGAAAAATAGAAAAAGAGTCTTTTATTGAAAAGAAAAAAAAAATTATTTTAGTTTGGGAAAATAGGTTGTTTATTGTTTGTCGAAAATGAAAAAAAAAGAGTCATTATTTTGTCTCGTTTTCAAAAAATAGAAAAGGAAAAATAGTTTGTCTTGCCATGGAAAATGAAAAAAGGGTCTTGTTTTCAAAATATAGTTAGTTTCTCGGCCCGAACTACGCATGTTTGATTCTCACCGGATGTGAGATACGTAGGCAACCCTCATCGGGTCCAACCTCCCCTTTGCAAAAAATAGCAAAAAAAAATAAATAAATAAAAAAAAATATATCAATTTTCGTCGTAAATAAGTTAGGTGATGTCGTTTTTGTCAAAAATAGCCGAATGTTCCCGAAAGGGACGCCGGAAGGCTGACTTTGCAAAGACGGTCATTTTTGGTCATTTTGACTTTTGATTGGTTGATTCTCACAGCCTTAAAATCTTCGTTCTTGGGAGTGCTGAAAGGCCGTGTTTGAAAACCGAGTCTGTCATTTTAAATTTGGAAAATGAAATAGTTAATTTTGTTTTGAGTCAAATAAAAGTTTTGTTTTTGCTTAAATCACCTTAATAAATGTGCAGGATGAGCACGATGCAAAACGAACCTTTCTCAATAATGACTAAAATCCCTTTCGAGTTGCGGCTATGGTGGAACGATTTAGGCAAAGAAGGACAAGACGAAGTCAAGAAATATCTGAAAGGTCTTACGGGTTTGTTGGAAATCAAGCCTCGGGGTGATATTATAAGAGCGTTGGTACTTGCTGGGACCCGGCGCACAATGTCTTCCACTTCTCAGATTTTGAGCTCACCCCAACTTTGGAGGAAATAGCCGGGTACATTGGAAATGCTGAGGTTCCGTTAAGAGGAAAATATCTGGTTGCTCCAAGAGCCATCACGGTGCATCGGTTTTTAGACCCATTAAAGATACCCAGGACAGTCCATAATCCAGATTTGGCAAAAGGCTTCTGCACTCTGCGCTTCATATACGACAGGTACGGCCACGTGGGAGGGTTTAACAAGACGGACATCAAGCTATGCAGTAAAAATAACCGTCAAAAATGGGATGAGCACAGACGGGTGGCTTTCATGATAACCTTTTTGGGCCTCCTGGTGTTCCCAAGGAAAGACGAGAATATTGATATAAAAGTAGCCAGGGTCGTCAGTACCTTGCTTACTCAAGATGAAAGCACTCTTGCGCCTATGATCGTGTCTGCCATTTTCCGAGCTCTCACTGCCTGCAAAGCCGAGGCAACTTTTTTGAGGGGTGTAACTTGTTGCTACAAATTTGGATGACCGAGCATCTATGCCATCGTTCTCAGCTCTTGAGTTATGGTTCGTCTGACAAAACCTATATAGGAGAGTTTTACATAAGGATTGATGGGGTTAGTCTGCCTGAAGGAGTAACAGCGTGGATATCATACTTTCGTACTCTCAAGGACAGTCAGATACAGTGGACGTTGGGATGGTTACTTGTTGAAGAAATCATATACATGCCAGCAGCTAGGTCGCATTTTCTTTTGATGGGACTTAAGAGCATCCAGCCTTATGCTCCATGTCGGGTTCTGAGACAACTCGGGAGATGCCAAACAGTGCCATGAGAGGAAGATCTTAGTGCTCAAGTAATTGAGATTAGCCCTGACGGACAGTTTCCCGAAGCAAAAGTCCGCGAGATTTGGAATGAATGTCAATATCTACAAACAGATACTTGTGTGCAGGATCGGGCCAAAGGATAAATGTCGCCAGAATACCTCGCATGGTACAGAAGAGAATTGGAGCATCAGAGGCCAGCTAAAAGACCCCACATCCAAGATTTCACTGAATCATCATAAGAACAATGGGGTTGGCTAGCAAAAGAAGAAGGCTATCAGGCTGAAATCGGCAAGCTGAAACAACAGATTGGAGCTCTGAAATTTGAGAACAGTGTGCAAGTTGCTGCTAATCAGGGAGAAAAGAACAGGTTGGCCCAAGAAAATGAGGCGCTTAGGGCCCAAATCCAGCAAATGAGGATAGCTGCCAATAACCAACAAAGGAGCTGGTCGGATGAGCGGTTGATAAAGGGGCTGAAAAAGGAAATTAGTGAGTGCTGGGATGAGCTGAAAAAATCCGAAGGCACCATAGCTGGACTTCGGGCACAGTGGGTAAAAAGAACAGAAGAACGTACCCATTACATGCAACAATTAAAAAGGGATTATGAAAAGACCATTGCTAGTCTGAAAAGAAAAGTGGTCACCCTTGACGATAAAGCCGCTAAGCAAGCTAAAACCTTTAAGACCGAAAGTGGACACTGCTATGATTTACTGGCCCGAATGGAAGTAGAAATACAGAAGCTGTAGAATCAGCATATTCAGGATTCTCGTGTGTTGGAGGCTCGCAATAATCAAGTAAGGCGATTGCTTATAGAAAAGGGTCGAACAAGAGACAGGATTGAGACCATTGCCCACGCCATCCTTAGGAGATGTCGGGCATGTGAAGACATGACCCGCACTACCTTCTTCTCGGCAGTGATGATTTATGTCAAGCGAACCATGTATGAGCTAGAGTAACTTGAAAGGGATTTGGCATCTAAGCCCGCGGCGAGGCCGAACGATGCCCCGCGGGTACCCACTTTTGAAGCACTAATGTATTCATAGACCGAGTCTGTATTTTCCATTTTAGAGTCTTTTGTTTGTCAGTCTGTTTTCTTTTTGCTTCCAAGTATGCTAGTATGTTCGGAGTCTGTATTTGAGTTTTGTTGGAGTCTGTTATTTTCCATTTCAGAATGTTTAGTTTGTAATAGAATGTTGTGGTAATGAAAATTTGAAAATTCCCAAAAATTTGTTCCTTTATTTTGGCACTTAGTTTCATGAACTACGCCTGGTCTGATTCGTGCGGGGTCACGATACTTAGGCAATCTCCATAGGATTCGACCGTAAACGAGTAAAGAAAAGAAAACAAAGAAAGGGAAAGAAGAAAGGGAAAAGCGGAAAGACAAGAGAAAAAAATGAATGAAAATAAGAGAAGAGAAAAAAAAGAGAAGAGCGGGAAAATAAGAAAGGAATAAAATAAAGGAGGAAGGAAAGGAAAAAGAAAAAAGGAGAAAAGAAAGAGAGAAAAGAAAAGAGAAAAGAAAATAAAAAGGAAAGAGAAAGCTTACAGTTGGAACTAAGGAAACACCGGGATGACGCATGCGGTCGAACAAATGCATAATAGAAATGGTTAACTGTATTGGTGCATTCATGCCCAATGTGCGGTTATCCAATCTGTTAAAGCCTAATCGCTAACGGAATTGTTGTCTAAATGTGTGAGTCTAGGTAGGTGGTTAGTTGTTTGGCATTCTGGCAACCCATCCATACAACACCCGGTCTAAAGATAAAGTGAACATGACTGGCCCGGAATCTGATACGAGTATTGTTGACCCATCGAAAGAAGTAGAAGAAATGGACGTTCATGCAATGAGGGAGGAAATGTATAAGCTGAAACAATAGATGGCTGAAATGTACCAAGCCTGGGCGAAGGGGCATCCACCGCCAGTTTATCCCACTAACCCCGCTTATATCCCACCATTGGCTCAGCCTCAGGAACCACCCACTGTGAATTCATATCCAGCATTTCCCCTCTACCAACAATTCCAAGGCACCACTTCTCATACATCACAGGCTCCTCCATCCAAACAAGTCTCATACCCTCCTCCACTAATCACTCCCGTTTTTGTGGCACCTCCGTCTGCTACCCTACACTGATCCCCCAATGAACCTCTATTCCAGACGCACGACAACTAGTATTATCCCCCTGAGCCTACCTTCAAAGTTCCAGAACCCTACTCTTATACCCCTCATTTTGATCTCACGGCAGGCACCGAGAAGTCGCCCAAAAACCCTGAGCAGGAGGAGATGATCAGAAAGGTTAAAAGCATGGAGCAATCATTCCGAGACATGAGGGGGTAAGGGTGCCAAGTAAGTGTGGCCTATAAGGATTTATGTCTGTTCCCAGATGTTCAGTTACCGGCCGGGTTCAAGATGCCTAAGTTTGATTTATACGAAGGGCATGGCGACCCAGTAGCACACTTAAGGGGATTCTGTAGCAAGATGAGAGGAATAGGAGGGAGAGATGAATTGCTGATGGCATATTTCAGCCAAAGTTTGAGCGGATCGGCGTTGGAATAGTACACTAGACAAGACCATAGAAGGTGGTACACCTGGGACGACTTGGCCCAAGCCTTCGCCTGTCAGTTTCAATACAATCTTGAAATCATCCCAGGTCGACTGTCATTGACAAAGATCGATAAGAAGACTGGTGAGAGCTTTCGAGAATATGGGTTCCGTTGGAGAGAGCAAGCCGCGAGGGTTGACCCCCCGATGAAAGAGAGTGAAATGGTTGATTATTTCTTGCAGGCCTTGGAGCCCACCTATTTTGGTCATTAGTGTCAGCAGTGGGCAAGTCCTTTAATGAAGTCATGAAAATGGGAGGCATGGTTGAGGAGGGACTCAAATCCAATAAGATCATGAGTTATTCAGCAATCAAAGCAACCACCCAAGCCATTCAAAACGGCACTAGGGGTGTGCTTGGGAAGAAGAAGAAAGAAAAGGTTGCAACTGTCGAATCCGGAGCATGGTCCAGGTCTAGAAGCCCTTCCTCCTATTACAACCAACCCAGACCCCACCACCCAAATTATCCGTATACCCCATATGGCCCTCCTCAACACTATTATCCACCACTAGAGCCACACTTTTCCATCTATCATGCCCAAACTTATGCCCAGCCTCCGGCTCACGCGCAATGGCGTGCGCCGGCTACCCAAAACACATACCCAACTCCACAAAACACATATCCACACCTGAGGGCTTATAGGCCAGGATCCGGCTTCCGCCCAAACCAAGCTTCAGAAACGAGAGAATGCAGAAACATAAAACATTCACTCCGCTGGGAGAATCCTATACCACTCTTTTCCACAAACTGAGATAGTTAGGCCTGTTGAACCCGGTTGAGGCCAAAATGCCAAATCCCCTTCCTAGAAATCTGGACCATTCAGTGAGCTGTGAGTATTGTTCAGGGGCTCCCGGACATAACACTGAGAAATGTTGGAGATTAAAAACTGTTGTGCAAGAGCTTATTGACACAAATAGGATCGAGATTCAGGCCCCGGAGGCACCCAATATCAACCAGAACCCGTTGTCAGCGCATCATGAGGCCAACATGATTGAACTGATACATAAGGGAGAAGAGTTTAAGAAACCCTCACAGACAGTCATGATAATCCGTTCTAGTGAAGCCAAAGTGAATGAAAAGTCAGCTAGCGTGAAACCAGCGGTTCATTTGAAAAGAATAGACAACAAGCCAGTTGTGGTGATGGGGAAAGGACCGTCAACTGATTGATAATGGGTCCAGTGCCAATATCTGTCCTTTGTCTACATTGAACAAGTTGAAGGTTGATGATTAAAGAATTTATAAGAATAGCATCTGCGTTCGGGGGTTTGATGTTGGTGGTACTGACACAGTGGGTGACATCATACTTGAATTGACAATTGGTACGGTCGAGTTCACCATGGAGTTTCAGGTGTTAGACGTGGCGGTGTCTTATAATCTTCTGTTGGGGCGACCATGGATCCACGCTGCCAAAGCGGTGCCTTCAACACTACATCATATGGTCAAATTCGAGTAGGATAGACAAGAGATCGTAGTACATGGGGAAGACAACATGAGCATTGTAAGTGATGCCATCATACCCTTCATAGAAACTGATGATGATAAGGGGCCCTGGGTTTACCAAGTTTTCGATACAGTCTCAGTAGAAAAGGTTCCTGAGGGGAAAAGCGTCCCGGTCCCTAGAATAACAGCTGCAACTGTCATGGTAGCCTCTGAAATGTTGAAAAAGGGGTTTGTACCAGGTAAAGGGTTGGGTGCTGATTTGCAAGGTATTGTTCAGCCAATTTATTTGCCCAAGAATCTGGATACCTTTGGGCTGGGGTTCAAGCCTATGGTGGCGGATGTGAGACGATCCTGCAAGATGAAGAAAAGAATCTGGGTTCTTCCCAAACCAATTCCACGTTTGTCCAGGTCCTTCGTCAGGCCAAGTATCGTGAAGCAATTATTGGCAAAGGTGATTGGTCCACTGATTGGTGCGGATGGAAACTTGGAGAAAGGGATTGAGAAGGTATTTGCTGAGGTGAACATGGTTGAGGCCGGGGAAGGGTCGAGCAAAGCAGATATACAGTACATCGGGCCACGTGCTAATGTCAACAACTGGGAATCCACTCCTCTTCCATCTCGGAGGGAGTTGCGGTAGTGGGTTTTGTTTTCCTTTTGTTCACCTGGATTATTCCAGGGTTTGTAATTCAATTGCTATGTTCCGTCCGTTTGGATGAGTTAAAACCCTGTTATCTTTACATTCAATGAAATGCAATTCCTTTTCTTTCTTAATTCCTAATTTTGTTTCCATTTTTTTTCTTTTTCTTTTCTGTACAGTTCTTCTTATGCTGATATCGATGACATGACATGCATGAGGAATCTTCGGCCCAGTTTTAAAAACCAATCTAATTCAGAAATAATAGTGCAAGAAATCGAGTGTCATGATGAGGTGGAATATGGTGATGACAAGGCCTATGAGGAAGTTAGTAAAGAATTAAGTCACTTTGAAGAAAAACCCAAAACTAACCTAAATGACACAAAAGCAGTTAATCTAGGGGACCCAGACAATGTTCATGAAACTAAACTAAGTGTTCATCTGGAGCCACAGCTCAAGGAGGGGATAATCAAAGCATTGTTCAAGTACAAGGATGTTTTTGCATGGTCATATGATGACATGCCGGGTCTAAGTACCGATTTAGTGGTTCACAAATTGCCCACTGACCCGGCATTCCCTCCTGTCAAGCAGAAGCTGAGAAAGTTCAAAACGGACATAAGTGTAAAGATCAAAGAAGAGATCAACAAGCAATTCGATGCAAAGGTCATTCGGGTTACACGGTATCCCACCTGGTTAGCTAATGTTGTGCCTGTGCCGAAGAAAGATGGCAAGACCAGGGTGTGTGTCGATTACCGGGATCTTAACAAGGCAAGTCCAAAAGACAATTTTCCGCTGCCGAACATCCACATATTGATTGATAATTGTGCCAAACATGAGATTGGTTCTTTTGTGGATTGTTACGTGGGTTATCATCAAATTTTAATGGACAAGGAAGATGCAGAAAAGACGACATTCATCACACCATGGGGAACATACTGTTATCGGGTCATGCCATTTGGTTTGAAAAATGCTGGGGCAACTTATATGAGGGCAATGACAACAATATTCCATGATATGATACACAAGGAAATCGAGGTGTATGTGGACGATGTGATTGTAAAGTCTAGACAGCAATCTGACCATGTCAAGGATCTGAGAAAGTTCTTCCAAAGGCTTCGCAGGTACAATCTCAAGCTTAATCCTGCAAAATGCGCGTTCGGGGTGCTGTTTGGAAAGTTGTTGGGGTTCGTAGTCAGCCGCCGGGGTATTGAACTGGATCTATTAAAAATCAAGGCCATCCATGAATTACCACCTCCGAGGAACAAGTCCGAGGTGATGAGTTTGCTGGGGAGATTGAAGTATATCAGCAAGTTCATCGCCCAGCTCACGACAACTTGTGAGCCTATCTTTAAGCTATTAAAGAAAGACGCTGCGGTCAAGTGGATAAATGAATGTCAGGAGGCGTTTGATAAGATAAAGGGGTATTTGTCAAATCCACCCGTGTTGGTTCCGCCAGAACCAAGGCGACCTTTGATTCTATATTTAACGGTACTAGATAATTCGTTCGGCTGTGTATTGGGTCAACATGATATCACGGGAAGGAAGGAGCAGTCCATCTATTACCTCAGCAAGAATTTCACACCCTACGAGGTTAAGTATACTCATCTTGAAAGTACATGTTGCGCCCTAACTTGGGTGACACAGAAGCTGAAACACTATTTGTCATCTTATACTACTTACCTCATATCTCGTTTGGATCCGTTAAAGTATATCTTTTAGAAGCCTATGCCCACAGGGAGGCTTGCAAAGTGGTAGATCCTGCTCACAGAGTTTGACATTGTCTACGTGACTCGGATTGCGATGAAAGCACAGGCTTTGGCGGACCATCTGGCCGAGAATCCGGTTATTGAAAATTATGAACCTTTGAAGACTTATTTCCCTGATGAAGAGGTGATGCATGTTGAAGAGTTGGAACAAGGTGAGAAGCCAGGATGGAAACTTTTCTTTGATGGGGCTGCAAACATGAAAGGCATGGGAATAGGAGCGGTGCTTATTTCGGAAACAAGGCAACATTACTCTGTTACAGCTCAGCTTCTTTTTTATTGTACGAACAACATGGCAGAATATGAGGCATGTATCTTGGGGTTGAGGTTAGCTGTAGATATGGGTGTCCAGGAAGTCTTGGTCATGGGTGACTCGGACCTACTGGTACACCAAATTCAAGGAAAATGGGAAACACGGGACTTAAAGCTTATACCGTTCTGAAAATGTTTGCATGAGCTTTGTCAGCGATTTCAGTCAATAGAGTTCCAGCACATTCCAAGGATTCATAATAAAGTGGCCGATGCGTTGGCTACTCTGGCATCGATGTTACACCATCTGGATAAGGCTTACGTGGACCCTTTGCAGATTCAGGTCCGCGATCAGCACGCTTATTGTAATGTAGTGGAAGAGGAACTTGACGGTGGGCCGTGGTTTCATGATATCAAGGAATATATCAGGATGGGTGTGTATCCGATACAGGCCACAGGTGATCAAAAACGAACAATTTGAAGGTTTGCAAGCGGGTTTTTTCCTTAGTGGAGGAGTGTTGTACAAAAGAACTCCAGACCTCGGGTTGTTGAGGTGCATGGATGCGAGGCAGGCCACATCTATCATGACTGAGGTACATTCGGGAGTCTGTGGACCACATATGAGCGGATATGTTTTGGCAAAGAAGATCCTACGGGCATGTTACTATTGGCTTACTATGGAGCGAGATTGTATCAGTTTCATACGTAAATGTCATCAGTGCCAAGTGCATGGAGACTTGATTCATTCTCCGCCATCAGAACTACATACGATGTCTGCACCATGGCTCTTTGTTACTTGGGGCATGGATGTCATTGGGCCAATTGAGCCAGCAGCATCAAACGGACACAGGTTTATTCTGGTGGCCATTGATTATTTTACCAAGTGGGTTGAAGCGAAAACTTTCAAATCCGTGACCAAGAAAGCAGTGGTTGATTTTGTGCATTCAAATATCATCTGTCAGTTTGGGATTCCGAAGGTAATCATCACGGACAATGGCGCTAATCTCAATAGTCATCTGATGAAGGAGACATGTGAGCAGTTCAAGGTTACTCATCGTCATTCTACTCCATACCGCCCTAAGGCAAATGGTGCGGTTGAGGCAGCCAATAAGAATATAAAGAAAATACTCCGGAAAATGGTGGAAGGATCTAGATAGTAGAATGAAAAGCTGCCTTTTGCATTGTTGGGATACCGCACCACTGTTCGTACTTTGGTAGGGCCAACTCCTTACTCTTTGGTGTATGGCACGGAAGCAGTGATACCCACAGAAGTGGAAATCCCGTCTCTTAGAATCGTTGCGGAGGCTGAGATCGATGATGACGAATGGGTGAAAAGCCGCCTTGGGCAGTTGAGTTTGATTGACGAGAAGAGATTGGCATCAGTGTGTCATGGTCAACTGTACCAGCAAATAATGGCAAGAGCGTACAACAAGAAAGTGCGTCTGAGGAAGTTTGAAGTAGGACAGCTAGTGCTGAGACGTATTTTGCCTCATTGGGCTGAAGCAAAGGGAAAGTTTGCCCCGAACTGGCAGGGGCCATTTGTCGTAACCAGAGTGTTGTCTAATGGTGCATTATATCTGACAGATGTGGAAGAAAAATGTGTAGAAATGACCATCAATTCCGATGCGGTCAAGAGATACTATGTATGATTTCTTTATTTTTATTGTACTTGTTTGTATTTGGCATATTTTAAAGATTGAAATGACGAAGGCATTTTGTTCTGCTATCTAAACACTTTTACCCCTTGTCATCCCCTTTGAGCCTTACTTATTTTCTTTTATATCCCTCTTTCGGAATCAATGTCACCATTAAGAAACGCAAGTGCGGAAGAAAAGAAAATGAAAAGGAAAAAAAAAGAAAAGTGAAAAAAAGAAGAAAGAAAAGAAGAGGAAAATTGAAAGTGAAAAGAAGAAAGAAAAGAAAGGGAAAAGAAAAGAAAATGAAGAAAAGAAAGGAAAAGAAGAGCAGGAAAAAAAACAAAAAACAACAACGTAGTCTCTATGACGTGAACTACGTTTGACTTGATCCAGCAAAGGTACGTAGGCAGCCTCGCTGAGGTTCAGTCATACCAAAATAAAATTCAAAAGTCCCCAAGCAAGAAACTGGGGCAGAAGTCATGGTTGTTGTAAGAAATCTAATTTCGAAAGTTGTAATTTTAACCCATTTTGAAATTATTTTGAGCCTTTCATACCCTTTCTTTCTAGCCCCGTCTAAAGCCCACATTACGGTCCAAAGAAAGACCTTCTGATCAATCTTTGAGAAATGCCAAGTCAAGCAGGTAAATATAATTCATGTCTGGGGTAACACTCTGGTTCAAGCAAGAAAAGCAAGCAGATAAAAATGAGAGAGTCTTATTGGTAAAAACCTGCACAGGCACCGTAAGGCGACGAGAGTTGAGAGAAAGAATAAAATGAGAGAGTCTTATTGGTGAAAACCCTTGCTGGCACCTTGAGGTGAAAGTGAGTTGAGAAATGATTGATGGAGAAAGGTCTGTTGGTGGAAAATTGTTTCGAGGCACCATAGGACGAACAAGGTTAAGGTTTGGATAAAGTAATAAAGTGATGGAAATTCTGGGGCAACAAAGGGTGGCGACCAAGAGTTGGTTAGTTGGACAGATTGGGCCGATTAGTCCGAAATGCATGTCATGACGATTGGTACCGGTTGTTCCGGTCAGATAAGTTTCTTTCCCCTTTTCTTTTTAGCAGTCATCCAGTTTTGAATTCTTCTTATCCTTAACTCGTAAACTCATTGCATTTCATTCTCTTTGGGGGTTTTATCTATCTAAAATGTTTCAATGTCAGTTTTGTTCAAAGCAAGTGGAAAGGGATTTCAAAACTCACTACCAGATTCTGGAAAGTGTAAAGCGCGATGTGGTCAGAGCATGTCAAAAACAATATGATGAAAGGTGGAATACAGGGAATCACCGGAAATGTCATCGGTGGAATGATTGGGAAATGTCGGGGGAAGTGCAAAGGTTCGGAAAAAGGGTCAGAGGTGTGAAACAACAACATGGGTACAGAACACTCGGTTTGTCAGAGTCAGGGGTTCGAAGATCAGTCAGAAAGTCAAAGCGGTTCAGGGCCAGTTCGGGAAGCCAGTCGGAACAAAACAATGCAGCAGAAAGATTTCCAACAAGAATGCCACCAACTAACCACCATTTTTGAACTAACAAATTTTCTTTGATTAAAACAGGGGTAGCAAAGTTCGTTTGTTTCAGGGGAACTCTCTGTGGAGAAAGGCAATCACCAAAAAGGTTTGCTTTTTTATTTTCAGGACCCTCATGGAAAATGGGACCTAGTTTAAAGTTCAAAAATAGCATAATCTAGCATAAATGTATCCCAAAAGAATATAAGTTAACTTAGAAGTCGGCATGTTCAAGAAATGATTCAAGTAGGAGTTTCCAGGACCCTCCTGAATAATGGGACTTAGCTTTAAGATTTCAATTAGATAACAATATTTGGCGTAAACTCTGTTGTAGGGTAGTATAATTCAGACATGAAAGTTGTCACCCTTAAGATAAAATTTGACCTTTGATTTTCAGGACCCTCCTAGATAATGGGGAGTAGTTTAAAGATCCTCTTAGATAGCAAGATTTAGTAGAAGTCACACCCGTAGAAGATATAACTTAGATTTTAATCCAACGTTTAGTTAAGAGTTGTCAGGACCCCCTGAATAATGGGACCTAGCTTTCAAATCCTTAGTAATACTTGGTAATATGGTTTAGTTTTACAATCCCATCTGCCCCAGCCACCAAACTGGGGCAGAAAATTTTCTTTGTTTTGTCTATTTGGAGTCAGAAGCCCGCCTGGAGAGCAGGGAATACTTTCAAGCGCAGCAGTCAGGAGCCCGCCTGGAGAACAAGGGAGTACAATTTAAGTTTTAGCTTTCAAATTCTTTGTTTTGTCTATTTTGAAGTCAGGAGCCCACCTGGAAAGCAGGGAATACATTTCAAGTTCAGAAGTCAGGAGCCCGCCTGGATAGCATGGGAATACAGTTCAAGTTCAGAGTCAGGAGCCCGCCTGGGGAACGGAGGAATACATTCAAGTTGCTGAAGTTAGGAGCCCGCCTGGAGAATAGAGGAGCCTGCCTGGGGAACAGAGGAATACAATTCGAGTTTTGAAGTAGGGAGCCCACCCGTACAACAAGGGAATACATTCAAGTCCAAGTTTAGAAGTCGGGAGCCCACCCGTACAACAAGAGAATACATTCAAGTTCAAGTTTGAATAAAAGGAACAACACCTCAATTTACAATTTGAAGTGGCAACAAGGGATTTCATCGAGAAAACACAAGACAATGAGGCAACAAGAAACACAAGACAACAAGGCAACAAGAAGTACAAAAGCAAGTTTGAAGAACTTAGATAGGATGTCTTGTAATTCATAGATCATAGCTTAAGTTTAGCTTCTTTTATTTTGCCATGGTGTAATAAGGAAGGTCAGCAAGAAGTAGCAACAGCAATTGCAGTGAAATCATAGCTCCTGGTAGTCCCAGCTACCAGACACTCCTGAACTACACTGACCTGATTCCTGTTTAGCCCAGGATATGTAGGCAACCTCTGAAGCAGGGTGCGGTCAACGTTTTCAAAAAATGCTTCACACGGAATATGCGAACGGGCAAAAATCGCTCGTTTTCGCTCACTTATCTTTGAACGAAAACTCTTCGTGTTTCTGGGCAAAGAGGGGCAGCTGTGAGCACGTGATTTTTTCCCTAAGCTAATTATTCCCAAAAATTCAAACAAAACAATTTCTTTATTTTTACAATTTTTGTGAATTTTGGTGTCACTTTCTGATAGTTGTTTGCATTTTATTTGTGCATGTTAATTCATATGAAACTACAAAAATATGCATTTAGGATATAAGTTCATATTTTAGGATTCAGTAGGGGTTAATTTGTTTTGGAACAAAATATAAAAATCACAAAAATAGTCCACTTTGCATTTTAATCGTTTTAATTGTGAATTTGCCGTGAAATAGGTGTTAAATAATTTTAGAATTTAATTAATTTAGCTTTGACATCTATTAGGATTTTTATTTTTAATTGTGCATCCTCATAAAATTAGGGAAAAATAAAATAAAAATACAAAATGAAAAATGAGTAAAAGAAATAAAAAGAACAAAAAAGGGGGAATAAATAAAGAGGGCTGCTCACAATTGGGCCATTTCAATTAAATTCACCCAGCCCAAAGAAAAAATCAGACCAAACACACCCCAGAAACCGGCTTAAACCCGTCCCTCTACCCGGTCCCCCCCTCTTGCCCTCGAAACAACGTCGTTTCGTTCCTAGTTGATCCGGACCGTCGAGGTTATCAGATCTAACGGCCAGGACTTCCCCCTCGTTATTATATAAATGTCCGAAAATAACCCACCCCTCTCAGACCCCCCCTCCCATCCATCTCTAACCTAAACCCTAAAAACCAGCCGCCCCCATATCCTTTCACTGGAGCTCGCCGGCGGTGAACGACACCTACTCCAAATTACCCCAAAATAACACCACGAGACCTCCTCTTCTCCCTCGTCATGAATCCACCACCCGTTTCCTTCAAATCCAGCCCTAGCTCGTCGAATCCTCGATCAAAGATTCTCCGTCAAAAACCCAAAGTAACCCAGTCACCACTAAATTAACACCATGTGACCGCCTGGGCCTCCTCTACCCAACCCCCACAGCCCTGTCTCTCGAATCTACCTGGAACAGCTCGAGTATCAAATTGAAGGTTTCCGACCAAAACCCTAATGCAAAATCTCCATGATTTCGGACCCTAACAATCCTAACCAGGTGTTTTCTTATGAAAACACGTGGTTAAGGATGTTACATGTCAGAAATTTCGGGGGATTTGGAGAAACAACCACTGGCCAGAGCTCTTTGTTGTCAGTGAGGTCTTGTTGGTATTTTCTTTTATTTTCAATTTCTTTTTCCTTTTCTGATTTTCTGCATGCGTGGATTCCATGGTCCATGTCTAGTTTAATTTGCGTTTTAAATTTTTGTCAATATTGTTCTAGTCTTGTGCCCTGATATTTTTGTGATTAAGACTAGTTGTTTGTTTGATTTTAATATGTTCCAATTCCTGATCTTAGTTTGATTTTAGTTAAGCCGTTGATAATTTGTTAATTAGTTTTACTAAGTTTTGCTTGAATTAATTTCTGGTGTTCCTTTAGTTTAGGTTAATTACTAATTAGTTCAGTTTCAGTTTAATTAATCATCATGATTTGTTGAATTTGGTTATAGTTGATAGTTTAATTTGGTCATTAATTCTGAGTTCAATCGATAGATTCAACAAGAGTTTAAATTGGGGTATATTCAGAGCTTAAGAAACTGTCTTGGTTATAGCTGTAGTTTTAGCTTAAGTTCAGGGGTAGTTTAGACATTTAGGATTGGGCAGCACATGGTAGTTGAAACTAGAATCTTCTAGGGCCTTCTAGAGTGGTACTTTAGTGTAGATTTCAACAATTTTAGTGGGATTACTTGAGTAACAAGTTAGAAATAAGAGGACTAAACTGAAAATAAAGAAGGACTAAAAAAGAAAACCAAAAATCTGATTATTCACTCTTGGGTTGCCTATAAATTGGCATTCTCATGCCTTAGAGAGGGGTCCTTTTTGGGGAAGCCAACAAAAATTCCCCAAATACTCTCTAGTTACATATTCAAAAGGAAATATGAAATCTGAAACTTCCTTTAGAATTTTAAGCTTTTCTATAGAAAAACCAAAAAAAACAACAAAAACTCTGAAAACCAAAAAAAAAAAAAAAAATTCCAGTGTTTTTTTTCCTCTTAGATTATTTTCCACTTCTAGCTTAGTGCAATTGTCTAATCCTTTTAAAAACCAAAAATAGCTCGAAATATGTTGTTTCTACTCAAGGTTTGAAGTTTGAAAGTCACTGGAATCATTTGAGCACTAGTATTGGGTTATTCGAGTTGGACTTTGGTTTGCTTAAGTTTGCTGTGGTTTGCTGGGTTTGTTTTTGAGCGTTTTGGTACTGTTTTTGGGTTATCATGTGATCCTATTTGGTTTTGAAACAATCCTGGGGCTTAGAGCTTGTTTCTGAACTGCTGCTGTTTGGTTATTGTATCGGCTGACCTCTTCTCTTTTGTTATTTCACCCTTCCAGGTACACACTCGAAATTTTGCTGTAACTCCAAGCTTGAAATAGAATAAAATTGCCCACCTGTTTTGATCCTGAGATCTGCCTGCTGGTTGTTACATATTCATAGTTAAATAGATACTATATGTGTTGTTTAATATAGTTAAGTGCCACTTGGTTGTGTATAAACTGTGGACTGTATGGACTGCCACCATTACTCTTGATTGAATTTCATAAGTAAAGAACAGACGTAATTATTTTGAACCCTATTACAGAGTGATCTGATTTCAGGCATACTTCAGTTAAAAGTGTTAGATTCATGATAGGTTAATGGCATCGTTTTGTAAAGGATTTGTTAAATCGTTTCTGATTTGTGTAAGTAGTAGGACATAACGTTAACAGCATACTCACATCTTAGGTTCAATTGTCATGCCAATTTAAAGTATATGAGTTCTCCACCTTAGTTCCAGTTTTTCTTTTTACCTTAGTGGTATCTTGTAGCTCGTCAAAGTTAAAATAAAAAATAATCTGAGTAAAAATTGAAAATCAAGGTGATCATTGTTGAGTTAATCTGAATAGGCGTATGTTGTTTTCCTGCGTTACTAACGTGTTGAATGATTTGTGGTAACTGTGGTGGATGTCTAGGTCTACACTGAACTGAGGCTTCACATGATTCAGCCCACAGCCTGACGGCAGGCAGTTGGGCCTAAATGCATCAATAAGCGGCCCAGGCCTTGCTAATTTCTTCATATGGCTTGTGTCCAAGAAATGACCAAGGATTTGAACGCATGTGTTCATGGACTCCAAATGTAATTGACTCCATAACAATCCAATTCATCAGAGTTTCGGGAGGGCCGTTTAGTGAATTTCATGGCTTTCCCCAAAAGAAATATGCGTTAGACGCTTTAGGCACGATTTTAATAAAATTACATTCCTAAACTCGGGTGCGTATTGATGTGACCCAAATCCAAATCTCAACGGAGTCAACTGTGTTAACAACCACGGGTGCATTGATTGCGACGTGGTTCGAGACACATTTTCGCGATGTTGCAATTCCTTTAAAATAATAATAAAAGCGGTTTATAAATAAAAGGCACATAAGCTAGCATGTACTAAACCCAGATAAACACAAATATAACAGTTGAGCGACCGTTCTAGAACCACGGAACCCGGGAATGCCTAATACCTTCTCCCGGGTTAACAAAATTCCTTATCCGGATTTCTGATTCGCGGACTGTAATACAGAGTCATATTTTTCCTCGGTTCGGGATTCAACCGGTGACTTGGGACACCATTAATCTCCCAAGTGGCGACTCTGAATAATTAATAACTAAACCCCGTTTTGATTGTCCTTTATTTGGAAAAACTCCCTTTTGCCCTTACGGGGTGTAAGTGAAAAAGGAGGTGTGACATTTGGTAATTACGTTTGAGTCACCAACTCATTTCTCAAAATGAAGGTATGACTTTATGGCTTATAAAGTTTTATTGTCTCAAGGCCTATCACCTCTTGTCTTTTCCTTCACTTGACTATAAACTCTATCATTCTGTCATATTTTGACTTACTGTTATCACCCGTTTATCACATCTTACTTTTCATGCTTCATTTACTCTCTTCTTATTCTCCGGCTAATATTTCTGTCTATCACTTTATTCTGAAAACTTCAACAAAATGTTCTTTCACTCTTAGCTCCCCTTGCTTCATCTCACTAGCTCTTTGGGACGCCTAAATTTCTCTCGCTTTTTTTAACTAGAGGCAGGATTCATACTAAGGTAAATATTTATCCCTTCTAGGATTCAATTACCTATCCTCTGATATTTCCGAACATTTTAGTATTCATATTTGACCGTACTATTCTAAAGTGCACTATCTGGGGTGTCTCACAAGGATATCTATTACCATATTTGCACTATCTTTCGGAAATTTTAGTTAATGATAACAATCCATCCACCATTTAGGGTTACTAGAACCCCATATGGATCCTGATATCACATCCTTCTCTTAAACTATATATGTTAGCTCCCATAGGGCATAAACTGAGATAGGTGTGGCCTATTGTATATATCTCTATTACTGTCGAAAATAACTCAAAATGCTTGTATTTCTCTACCAAATTTTCAAATACTGATAATCTTCACTAATTGGGTACCTCTTACCTTTCTTCACCTTTCTTCTTTTACTTGTTGAAACTTGCATCTATCTTCTGATTCTCTTATCGCTTTTTACCATATAGGTGGATAGATATTCATGCCTTAGGTCTCCTTATCAAAAAGCTTACACGTCTTAGTACACATATGATTTGCTGAAGACCTCACATTTACTCATCATAAACATGATGCAAAATCGAGTTCCTCTGATTCAACTCTTCCACAACCACATTCAATCTCTTACCAACTATCTTTCTGGATGTAGGTATCATTGTATTACGAATAAAATAGAATTTACGAGTTTGATATTTTACAACTGAGATCTACCACACGATATAGAGTAAGAAGAAAGAGTGACAGTCCTAAATGCCCTGTAGCCTCCTACTTATAAGTGTGGTTCACAACACACTTATAAATAAGACTCTACTAGAAATGACTTGTAGACTCTCTAGGGTAGAACTGCTCTAATACCACTTTTGTCATGACCCAAACCGAAGGGTCGCGACGGGCACCCGATGCCTAACTCAACTGAGTACCAACATAATGTATCCTTCTTATCATACTATCATGGGTAAATAGACGGAAAGGCCGTCATGATATAACTAGAATTAAACATAAGATAATACTTGACATAGGACATCTGTCTACAAGCCTTCTAAGAGTACATAAATATCATAAAGACTAGGACATGGCCCCAACATACCAATTAATATATGTCCAAAGCATATTGACCAAATAGGCAACTCCGAAGCAAGTGGAGTGCACCAATAACTTCCGCTGAGCTGAGAGCCTACTAGGAGGACTATCAAACAGTCTATCGAGACATGCGAGCATGAAATAAATCATCCCCAGGCAAAAAGGACGTCAATACAAATAAAGTATCGAGTATGTAAGGCATGCAAAGCAGTATATAAAAGACATGAAAGAAACATGGAGTAAAGGACTCAACCTGTAAGTCTGAATAGCTCAGTGAATCATGAAACTTTTAAAGTGTCATGTATATGCATATAGATGCCATATCATGCATAGGTACATGCGTACATAACATCCTCAAGCCTCTGAATCCATCCAATCATATTATATCAGCCTCAGTGGGCAAAATCATCAACGTATACTAGCTGATCAGGCGGTGATGCGTATATAACACCGTAACCTTTTCCATACCCCATATACATATAATGTACTCATATATAATGTCATTTTGTCATGAGTCAATGTACATGTATAAATGAATGCAATGCATAAGGAAGTAAGTCGATAAGATCTCTCGGAATGTCATAAGATCAATATATCTTTGGTTAATATCATGAAATAAAATTTATAAACTTACGTATTTTCTGAGACCCATGAACAGATGATATAATAATAGGACACAATGGGGAATCGTGAACATAGACAGCCCTAGTACTTCTAAGAATAGAGTCATTTGTGAAAGTTTTGCGTTTGCTCATTTCGTTTGTATCGTATGGATCATGCCAAAAGGAAAGAAGGGATAGCCTTAACATACTTTATCACACTTCGTCCAATGTTGAACTCGTCTCATCTCACTTTAATCTAAAACGATGATAATAATACTATTGTTAAGCTACGAATGATGCAACTATCGTACAACGAATGACAAGCTTATTTTATATTAAAATGAACAGCATCTCCCTTGTTTTCCTTGGTTTCCCCAAGTCCATCAAAACAACAAGAACACATATAACCTTCAACTATATACCTTCAGCACCACAACACACCCAACAAGCCAACAACACCAATCAATCTACACAACAACTAGTGCACAAATGTCTCCAATGAAACTACTATTGAACACGACGAGCGGCAAGCTTGGATTGGATCCCTTTATCACCCTTTAGCCCCATTATCATTCATTCTTGAACTTAGTAATATATCCAGTATAATAACTAGTACCTTTTAAAGGATTTCCAGCCTTCTACTCAATTTCAATGTTACCCGAAATAGCCCAACACAAGATAATATCACTGGGGACAACTTCCAAGTGCTTTATAACCATTTCTTTTTCTAGTTACCAATTTCCTCAAAACGATTTACTTGTAAACCAACATAATAATACTAACAATATCATAGCCAACTTATTTCCCATAATTTCCAGCCATTTAAAGTTCATAAAAGCAACTTTCAAATCAATCCATCAAGAACAACAACATCTCAAGCTAATCCAAGTATTATCTTGTAATTTATCATCCTAACAACTTAACCAACATGAAAGCAAGCTTAAGTACAATTAGTAGGCTGTTATACTCACCTTACCTAGTATAAACAAATTGAAATATCAGCCAAACACATCCCACAACTATCCTCAATGACAACACAACCTCAAAGAGGTGTTGTTTTTCACTATAACTAACTTTTGATGTTGAAATATCGTGTAATCACTTTGGGATCACTTAAAACCTTTATGATATCTATTTAGGAGGATTAGTAGGAGTGTAGGAATGAGGTTGAGTCGAAAAATAAGAAATAAAAGTCGTCCAAATCATTTTTAAAGTGAAGTAGGTCGGCCACCGCCTAAGTGGGTCCCATTGGGAGCTGCTTGTGCAGTCTTGCAAAAATACAAATATCTCTCTATTTTGATGTTGTATCAATGAACAATTTAATGAGTTATAAATTAGGCTCATATATCTTCAATTTGGTACGTAAATCATCTCGAATTCCAAAGTATATTGAGAGAAAAGCGTAGCTACATTTGACCTAATTTTCAACACATTTATGAATGTAACTTGTGATGACCTTTGCCAACTTTTGTTCCACAATTCTCTTGACTTTCATACATAACACACGACTATTATACGACTATAATAACTTATAATATAACCTCCTTACCATGTTAAGCAATCTAGTATCACCCCAAAAGTATATGTTATAACATTTCCAACTTGTCGACATTCGACAAAACTTAGTTCTTCAATTTGTTTAGTTTCTATGCCTTTCAACCGTCTTGGTACTTGTTATCCGTGATCTTAAAGATTTGTAACCTCCAAGGTAACATGATTAAATTACTTTATGTGCTTTCAAAAATGATCTCATTTCTGATCTTACATCAATTGACTCATGACGTACTCTCACGTAAGAAAACATTGGGTGTAACACTTTGGTATAAGTTAGAAGAAAGAATTGAGTCCAGGTCACCGACAAAGGCTTGAATCGTTAGAAGGTTATATCATGGATGTTCCATAATGTCCATGAAATGCTAAAGTAATAACTAATACCCTCACCCGTAGATCAAAAGATAGCTTACGCCTACTTAAAGGCTAAGAGAGAAGGGGAAACTAAAGAGTTACATCAACTAAGTGAATTAGGAGCCTAATTATTAGACCCAGATAATTGTAGAAATCGTGATTCAGAACATTGAAGAATCACTCTTAATATCAGAGGTCGAGATAGTAAATCGGCTATATTCTATAACGGCTCTACGGTAAAACCAGTTAGAAGAGTACCAACCTCATAAGAAGTTAGTATGAAGCTTTTGCTATATTGTATATGTATCAAAGGTGCACATATTATAATAGAGCTTTAACATGTGGACGTGAATTCCACCTATGTGGAAGGGAGTTTATTAAAGGGGCAGAAGATACAATGAAATATTTAAAGGTAATAAAGGTAAATGTAAAGAAGGTAGATACTTAAGTGCAGAGGATTGTCAATAGTCCAGACATTATACAGAGGCCTAGAAGTGTCATGATTCAGTATTCAAAAATAATAGTGGTGTCGTTAGTGGCATATCTTCCAGCCTATGGTTTCCAGGTACAGAGAGGTCTAATTAAGAGAGTAAAGAAAAGTTAGAGATGATGTGATGTCTCGCTTGAGGTTCTAGAATAACATAAGGAAATCTATGGTGCTAGCAAGTTAAAGGAAGGTTGCGAGTAGTATAAATAAATATGTGTATGCTGCAAGCTAAAGTATGGTAGAGCCACAAGGTTTTAGGTAGACACAAGTAAAGATAAGAAAAGGTGAGTGAGAAGGTGACGAGACAAGGTAAGTCCTCGAGACTAAACCCATCAAACCAAGAGAGCTGATGGTTTCTGTAAGTTATAAAAAGCTCAATATAGCCTGAACGAACTCAGAGAAGTTTAAGACTAGGGGAATTTTGAAAATATGGAATGTTGTCCTAGTAAAAGAATGAGAGTGCAATTGTGATAAGTGATAAGAGAATGATGTTGAGGCCTTTGATTGAGTAATGATTTAAAGAAAATGGTTTTCATGAATTGAACAATATTAGAATACCCCCATAAGATGAACCATGATGGGATGCCATGAAATACAGTTATTGAAGTATAGTATTACCCCTAGGTGGATCAGGCAAATCACCTCAGATCTTCCCCCATGAGACGTGGGCCCTAATGATAATATATTATGTAAGAGATTTCAAGCTATCAGTGGTAGATTATATACCAACTTAAACGTGAATCAACAATTGATGGATAAAAGTTAAAAAGTATAAGATGAGATTTAGCTGTCATTCTTAAGATGAAAAGTAATAAAGAACCATTAAAGGACTGAGATTTATACATATAGGAGAAGCAGTGAGAGAGTAACCTAGAGTTGGGTAGCAGAACTCTGTAATAATAAAATAGAAGTAAGTGTTAAGGTACAATATGACCTACCTAGATCTAGTAAAGCCATAAGGATGGATAACCAAGTCTATGAAACAAAATATAACAATAAACGTAAGTTAGACAAAGTACCGAGCGAATAACTTCAGTACACCTATAGATACTGGAAGGGACAACTTGTCATAGTACTGTACATATTCACAAAGTGAGGCCTAGAGATTGGGTAAAAGCTGGAGGAAAAAGGAGAGAAAAGTCACATAGGCACGCATACATGGACTGAGTCGTACATGCAGCGTGACATAAGTTAGCGACAGTTACGAGATTGGAAGAATTCTGACCACAGGTCATGGTGTGAGAAAAAAGGCCCAAAGGGTGGAGTGCCCTGGCCTTTGATTTATTCACAGAATAGTTGCCTATATGGCAAAGACAGTACTAAAGTATTTGTAAGAGCTATAGGTTATGCGAATAATAAGCACATCAGTCAACATTCGAGAATGAATGTTCCAAAGGGGGAAATGATGTTATACCCAATGTTTTCACACGTAAGAGTACGTCGTAAGTCAATTGATGTAAGCTCAGAAATGAGAGCATCATTGAAAGTATATAAAATATGTTAATCATGTTACCTTGGAGGTTATAAATATTTCAGATCATGTATAAAAAGTACCACGAGGGTTAGAAGGCTTAGAAGCTAAATGAATTGACGAATATAAGTTTCATCGAAAGTCAACAATTTGAGAATATTATAACACGTATTTTTGGGGTGAGACAAAGATGTTTAACATGATAAGAAGGTTATATTATGAGTTATTATAGTCATATGATAGTCGTGTATTATGTTTTGAAGTCAAGCGAGTTGTGAAACAAAAGTTAGCAAAGGTCACCAAAAGTTACATTCATAATGTGCTGAAAATTAAGTCAAATGCAGCTGAGTTTTTTTCCCAATATACTTAGAATTACGAGATTATCCATATAATACATTATGTGCATAATGAATTAAGCCGTTCATTGATACAACATTGGAGTAGAGAGATATTCGCTTTTTTGTGAGACTGCGCAAGCAGCTCTCAATGAGACCCACTTAGGCAGTGGTCGACCTACTTCACTTAAAAATGATTTGGACGACCTTTATTTCTTAGTTTTTGACCCAACCTCATCCCTAAACTCCTATTAACCCTCCTAAACACATACCAAAATGGTTTGAAGTGATTCCAAAGCGATTACACCGTATTTTAACATCAAAAGTTAGTTCTAGCCTCTTTGAGGTTGTGTTGTCATTGAGGATAGTTGTGGGCTATGTTTGGCTGAAATTTCAAGTTGTTGTTACTAGATAAGGTGAGTATAACAACCTACTAATTGTATTTAAGCTTGCTTGTTTGTTGGTTAAGTTGTTAGGATGATAAAACTACAAGATAATACTTGGATTAGCTTGAGATGTTGTTGTTCTTGATGCATTGATTTGAATGTTGCTCTTATGAACTTTAAGTGGATAGAAACTATAGAAAATAAGTTGGAGATGATATTGTTAGTATGATTATGTTGGTTTACATGTCAAGAGATCCTTTCTGATTCCCTCACTCAATCTCATGAGAAGCAAGCCCAGGAAGCTTTACCTTAACTTGTCCTCAGACAACCAGCCCTCACGAGGTTGCTGGCATTTCTATTTGCTCATCCATGAAGGCAACAACACTCGGAGGAAGACGATCAGGATCTCACGTATGATAGTTGTTGGAACAAAGTCCGAATCTAAGAGGTACCTATCTAGAAAAAAAGGGAAACTCACCACTCACTAGTGAAAGATGAGAGAAAAAAGACTAATTAAAGTCCTTACCGGTTGAGGAAATTGGTAACTAGAAAAAGAAATGTTTATAAAGCACTTGGAAGTTGTTTATAGTGATATTATCTTGTGTTGGGCTATTTCGGATAACTTTGAAATTGATTAGAAGGTTGGAAATCATTTAAAAGGTATTGGTTATTATACTAGATATATTACTATGTTCACAAATGAATGATAATGGGGTTGAAGGGTTCTAAAGGGATTTAATCTGAGCTTATCGCTCATCGTGATATGTTGATGGCTTGTTAATGAAATATTTTGTACCCTATTATTGATGTCATTCTTATTGTATTGCTCTAGTTGTTGTTATTGGTATATGGTATTGGAGGAGGGCCTTGTTACAGGGAAGATGATACCGAATTTACGTCAACGAGCTAATAGCTTATGTAATGGACTTAGCCTTTACTCAGCACTAATTTTCAATCTCCTTATGCTTTGGTAGATTGAGTTGAGTTGTTTGAAGAGTTGCTTGGAAAGTATTAAGGACTCAATGGGGTTAAGGTATCTTAAAGCTAAACCTTTCCTTCATTTTGACATTATCTCGTAAATACTTGTGTTTGATAATGAGACATAAATAGAAGTTCATATTCCTGAATTTATGTACATTATCCTAGACAACTGGATAGACCTTCCTAGTAGATAGAATCAAACATCAGCTTGATTGATAAGCTCTTCTTCCTCGGATTTACCAGTCTATTACACCTTGGAGTCCATTATATATATATATATATATATATATATACAGGTTTGATGGGTAAGTCGAGGCACTGTCCCGACCATGATATAATTCAGCTATCTCTAGAGGCTTGTAGATGAGTCCTATATATTTTATATATCAGTAGATGTTCATGGCGGCCTTAGTTATATATATGAGCTTTTGGGTAAGTTTACCCCTCTAATGAGAGAGACATTGTTTTTAGATAATTCAGAATATGGCCCCATTGGTCTTGATTGGTATTGTTAGCTTGCATCTAGGACTTGTCGGCTAAGTTGAGGGCTACCCCTCTAGAGTTCACAGTTATAGAGTGGTACTCTCGGGCTGAGTATCGCACCGAGTGCTAGCCACGCCTCCCCAGGTTTGGGTCGTGACATTTCTCTTGGCATGAAAGATTGTACGTAAGGTACCAAGCGCAATTGTATGTTGCGAATGTAGAGAGCCTCCGAGAAAGAATCATGACCGAGGCTCACATCTTCAAGTATTCCATGCACCCAGGCTCTACGAAGATGTACCATGACCTCAAGGAAGTCTACAGGTGGAATGACATGAAGAGGGATGTGGCAGACTTTGTGGCGAGATGCCCAAACTATCAGCAAGTGAAGGCCGAGCACCAGAAGCCCAGTGGCTTGGCACAGAATATAGATATTCCCAGGTGGAAGTGGGAAATGATTAATATAGACTTTGTAGTAAGTCCACCTCTCACACCTTGTAAGTTTGATTTGGTTTGGGTGATTGTGGATCGGCTCACAAAATCAGCACATTTCTTGCCTGTTAAGGCCACCGACACAACAAAACACTATTCTCAGTTGTATATCAAGGAGATTGTTAGGTTGCATGGCGCTCCAGTTTCTATCATCTCAGATTGAGGGGCACCGTTCACCGCTAACTTTTGGCAGAAATTTCAACAAGGTTTGGATACTCACGTGAATATTAGTACAATTTTCCATCCACAGACCGAGGGGCAAGAATAGCAGACTATCCAGACATTTGAGGATATGCAGAGCGGACTACGCCAGTATTCATATGGCACCATTCGAGGCTCTATATGGTAGGAGATGTAGATCTACCATTGGTTGGTTTGAAGTTGGAGGAGTAGAACTGTAGGGCCAGACCTCGTGCATCATGCTATGGAGAAGGTCAAGATCATTAAAGAATGGTTGAAAACTGCTCAGAGTCGCCAGAATTCCTATTCGATGTGCGTCGTAGAGACTTGGAGTTTAGAGAGAATGATTGGGTATTCTTGAAAGTTTTTTTCCATGGAGGGAATAATGTGATTTGGGAAGAAATGGAAATTCAGTCAAAGGTATATCGGACCATACAGAATCTTGTAGAGGGTTGGTCAAGTGGCCTATAAGCTGGAGTTACCTCAAGATATGTACGTAGTGCACCTGGTGTTACATATGTCCATGTTGAAGAAGGTAGTTGGAGACCCATCACTCATTGTTCCGGTAGAGACTATTGAAGTTAATGAAGAATTGACTTATGAGGAGATTCCAGTTTCCATTCTTGATAGACAAGTTTGAAAGTTGATGAATAAAGAGATTGCCTCCATGAAAGTACTATGGCGAAACCATCAAGTCGAAGAGGCCACCTGGGTGGCCGAGAAAGAAATGAAAAGAAAATGCCCTAATTTATTTCTGTAAACAAGTAGTTGTGTTTAAAGGGATTTTAGAAGTTTACGTTTCATGATTTATGTGCAAACTTGTACAGTTCAGGCTAAAGTACCCCTTTTGGTAATACAATGCGTATGACATTATGGTAGATGTTGTTTTCATTCTATGATACATTATTGTGTTATGCATATGTTGTTAGGACTGGATTCACGGGCTCCCTGGAATGTGTATAGGCCCAAATATATGAGAGACTCTACTAAATTTTTTAGAAATTTGGGGAGTTAGTCACTTCTGGAGTTAATCGTTCCATCACATTTGATTTGATCGCTTTGTTTCTCTTTAATTCAATTATTTGATGTTCTTAGATAACTCATGTTAAATTAAATCACGTATCCTTTAAACTACGTACAAATTCAATTGTTACTCATTTTAAGGAGAAACTATTTGGCGCCCACTGTGGGGCTAAGGATAATAGTGTTAGTTTAATAAGAATCTCTATAACACATCCTATTTTACACCTGCTTGAAGTTTGATTTCATGTCTATCCAAAATGTCAAATTCTCAGTTTGCTCACTTGAATGTTGACACTGAGTTAGGCCACCACGGTTAAAATAATAATGTACCACCGAGCAACGGCGTGCCCCCTATTGACCTTAATGGTGTCCCTATCACTAACCTAGTCGACGCCAATTCACAGGTTGCCAATCAATATCAACCTACAAACTGATCCTGAACATAGCATTCGTAGGACATCCTAGGCATCAGCTCGAGAAGCGCCTGAAGGAGGAGGTGATGGGGTTAGCTTACGGTTGATTTTTGAAATGTTACAAGCTCACCAAGTGGAAATAGCACAATTGTAGAGTCAAAATCAAGCGCAGAGCACAGCCAAACCCGAGTGGGTTGGAGAAGATGCTCGGATTAAGAATGGATTGTCACACAACCAGATGGGTTCGAACCCGGGGAAGCTTCAGAGGTTCCAAATCCCCGATATTTTCAAATATAATGGGACCACAGATCCAAACGAGCATGTTACTTCATACACGTGCGCAATAAAAGGCAGTGACCTCCAAGACGACGAGATCGAGTCGGTGTACTGAAGAAATTTAGGGAAACCTTGTCCAAAAGAGCGATGATATGGCACCATAACTTACCTCCAAATTCTACTGATCATTTGCTATGCTTGCAGATGCCTTCGTTAAAGCCCATTCCGGTGTTATCAAGTTCTAAATAAGGAAATCAGACCTCCTCAAAGTCAAGCAAAGGGGCAACAAAATGCATAGGGAGTTCGTGTCGAAGTTCCAGATGGAACAGATGGACCTACCCTTATTGTAGATTATTAGGCAGTTCAGTCGTTTACTCAAGGACTCAAACCCTGAAGTTCCATTGCCTCTCAACAACTGAAGCAAAATTTGGTAGAATACCCAACGGTTACTTGGGCCAATGCTCACAACAGGTACCAATAAAAGATCAGAGTCGAGGATGACTACCTGGGAGCTCCCTCTAGGTCTGTTTACCCCAATAGAGTGAACGAAATGTCTAAGAGAATTGTAGATCAAGAGATGAGGCCACCCCGAGATTGATACCAGCCATATAGCTCGGATAGAAGAGGAAACGGACTCGGTCACCACCCGACCAGGAACGATAGAAGAAGCGACCAAGGTCCTAGCTGTCACGACCCAAACCGGAGGGCCATGACTAGCACCCGGCCATACTTGCCGAGCACCAACGTATATTTTATCTAACCTTCTTTATTATCTTTTAGGGCAGATGATATCTATATAAATGGTAGACATGGATCATGGACAACCAACAATAAAATATGATGGCATGAACATACATAACATGGGATGACCAGACAATTAAGAAATTATATATAAGGTACGAGTTACCATGCTGCCATGAAAGACTATACAACAACAATTCAGCCGATAAGGCATACCAAACTCTTCATGAGTCGACACCTGTCTATGAGCCTCTAAAGGAACATAAGTGCTGCAACATAGCCAGAACAGGGCCCCGATATACCCATAATGTCTATAACAAAAATGCATACCAAGACCACGACAAGTCCGAAGAAGGGATCTCGCCAATCACCGTTGAACTGGATAGCCTACTGTGGTGGGGGAGCTGCGCCTGCCTGTCTATCAGGACCTGCAGCACGACATGCAGCGTCCACAAATAAAAGGACGTCAGTACGAATAAAATACTGAGTATGTAAGGTAGGGAACCATAAGTACGGACAGTAATGTAAGCAGGGATAGAAAATATGCAACCTGTAACATCTGGGTACCTTTGAGAGCTACTAACATGAAATGCATGATACATTTGTGTGTGTGTGTATATATATATATATAAACTTTTAAAACAAACACCTCTGTGGGCATCATCATCATCATATCGAACTCGACCATAATAGGCTCAGTAAAAATGTACCCGGCCATCATAAGGATCGGTAGAATCGTACCCGGCCATGTAGAGCTCGGTAAAACCCAACTGATCAGTGGTTGCATAATAGGTGCCGTACCCGGCCAGCTATAGCGCGGCTCGGTAGAGTAAAATAGATATATATATATATAAATATATATATAATGCATGCTTCACTCATGGAATCATGTTCTAAACCTTTCGGAGTGACATAAGGTCGGTATCCTCTGTACACATTATTAGGACTAACTCTTCACTATGAACCTTATAAGAATCAGGAAGTACCAACAACATTGATAACATAAGAATAAGAGATGCAACATCAACATCAATCGTTCCATAATAGGGGACACAAAGTAAATACTACTAGCTTCTAAGAGTAGAGTATATTTGGAAGCTCCTTCATTACATTATGTACAATCGGAGTCGTGCAAAAGAAGGAAAGGGATAGCCGCACATAGCTTGTAATTACTTCCCAACCTCAAGCTATGCAAATTTCATGACTCCTTAGTCTACAATAGGAGAAATGACAATATCGTTAACGTTTAAGCGTCGCACTATTATGAACCGACCACAACCTATTTTATGATGAAACGGACAACACCTCCCCTATTTATATAACATCCCACAAGTTAAACAAATCACCAAACATCCCAAACAACATCAATGTTAGTCATATTTAACCTCCCAAAATAGTCCACCAACCGATAACATTACTACAGAGCCTTTCGATATATATTTAACAAGTTCTAGCTTCAATGACTTAGCCGCAACTTGGATAATCTTAAATACATGTAGAGTAAGAGGTTACTTACATTTAGAAAGAAAGAAAAACTCAAATTTGACTTTAATTGTCCATGAAATATCTCTCCAATGTCTCCACAACAACAAGGAAGCGAAACTAGCAATCAATTAGCGTTTTTCGGCACTAGAATCACTTAGCAGGCTTGAAATTACCTAGAGTTGAAATTAAGAACTTGAGGGAGTATTTAGAGAATATAAACCCCTTAAAAAAACCTCCCACATGATCTGGAACAACACAAAAATGAGCAACAACAAGAAGAACAAGAAACTTACTAGCGCCACAGGATTCCCGACACTTGATTTGTGTTGTTTGCCCTTTGTTTGGGTCTTGAATCTTGAGATAACCTTGAGATGGTGTTTATAGGTTCTAAGGTCTGAATTTAGTGAAACAAATGACTTAAAACAGGTTGAAGGCATCATATATACATCCCAATGTCTTAAACCGCCTAAGTGGGCCCCATAGAGAGGTGCTTGGCGCAGTCTCACAAAATCGCAAATATCCCTCTACTCCGAGATCGTATCGATAAACGGTTTAATAAATTGAAAACTAGACTCATAGATCTTCAATTTTGTGGGTAGATCACCCTATAATTCTAAGTAAATTTTGAGAAAAGCTTAGTAACATTTAACCTAATGTTTAAGTAAAATTATGAACCTAAGTTGCGATAATTTGTCGACTTTTGTCTCATAACTCATTTGATTTCAAGACTTATGATACAGATATTATATGATTCAAATACCTTAAAACACTACCTCTTAAGTGTATTAAGCACCTCTAGTTTTACCCGAAAATACGGCTGACAACATCCTTGATTCGTTTAACTTCTAATACTTTTTAACCACCCTTATACACCTTTGTATCATTTAAGACCAATAAGATTAACTTCTTATCATCTGAAAGATAATCTCTTCATGGATTTACGTTGACTACCTTATGGCATAAGCTAGCATATGTGAATATGGGTTGTAACACCCTCCCCTTCTTAGGAACATTCGTCCTCGAATGTAAGGGTTTATGGGGAGTCCAAATCATCGTGGATTCCAACGGAAATTTCCTGTCAATTTTCCCCTATAAAATGGTCACTAGCAAAACTTGCAAGTAGTTAAGCCCAACATATGGATTCACAAGGATACACAAAGCATTATGGATATTTACATTATCTGCATATCACCATTTTGTATAAAGGGTATTTAGACTTCGTCTCCTCTTCTGCTTCCCATGTCATTTCTTCCATATTCTTGTTCCTCCACAATACTTTGACAGAAGCTACATCTTTTGTTCTCAGCTTGCGGACTTGTTGATCTAATATTGCCACTAACACTTCTTCATATGATAGATCCTCCGTAACTTGTACATCTTTAATAGGGACGACCCGAGAAAGGTATCCAATACATTTCCTCAACATAGATACATGGAATACCGGGTGGACAAATTCCAATTTGTATGGCAATTCTAACTCATAAGCAACTTGTCCAATTCGTTGAAGAATTTTATACGGCCCGATATACTACGGACTCAGCTTACCTTTCTTCCCGAAACACATAACACTCTCATCGGTGAGATCCTTAGGAAAACCCAATCACCAACCTCAAACTCCAGATCACGACGTCGGACATCAGAATAAGACTTTTGCCTACTTTGTGCCTTCCTCAATCGCTCCTGTATCACTTTCACCTTCTCAATGGCTTGGTGAACCAAATCTAGCCCATATAATTCTGTTTCACCGACTTCGAGCAATCCAACTAGTGATCTACATCTCCTCCTGTATAGTTCCTCGTATGGGGCCATTTTAATACTGGAATTGTAGCTATTATTGTAGGCGAATTCTATGAGTGAAAGATGGTCATCCCAATTCCCCTTAAAATCTAGAACACATGCTCGTAGCATATCTTCCAGTGTCTGAATGGTACTTTAGTTTATCCGTCAGTCTGCGGATGGAATGTAGTGCTGAGATTCACTTGTGTGCCTAAACCCTTCTTAAAAGACCTCCAAAAGTTAGCCATAAATTGAGATCCTCGGTCTGATATAATAGATACCGGCACACCATGAAGCCTAACAATCTCCTTGATATACAACTTCGCATAATCTTCAGTCATGTAAGTTGTCTTAACTGGCAGAAAATGGGCACATTTTGTAAGTCGATCAACTATCACCCAAATGGAGTCAAACTTATGATAAGAGCGAGGTAATCCAATATTGAAGTCCATATTAATCACCTCTCATTTCCAGGTCAGAATCTCTATATTCTGAAGCAATCCACCGGGTTTCTGATGTTCTATCTGTACTTGTTGACAATTGGGACACTGGGCTACAAATTCTGCAATAGACTTCTTCATAATAGCCCACCAATACTGCTCCTTGACATCATGATACATTTTTGTCGAGCCGGGATGGATGGAATATCGGGATTGATGAATCTCATTCATAATCTTCTCTCGCAACCCTGCCACATTAGGCACACATAATCGGCCCTGGTATCTCAGTGCCCCATCTCTTCCGATCTCAAAAGCCATACTTTTACACTGCTGAATGCTCTCTCTTAATCGTACTAAGATAGGATCTTCATATTGCCGTGCTTTTACCTCGGCTACCAAAGATGATTCTGATGTATTCTGTACAGTAACACCTCCGTCATCAGAGTCTAACAATCTGATTCTCATATTGGCTAGCTGATGAAGCTCTTTAGTCAACCCCCATCTACCTGCCTCAATATGTACTAAGCTTCCCATTGATTTACGGCTGAGAGCGTCTGCCACAACATTGGCTTTACCGGGATGATACAATATCTCGACGTCGTAGTCTTTCAATAATTCAAGCCACCTACGCTGCCTCAAATTCAACTCTTTCTGCTTGAAGATGTATTGTAAACTCTTGTGATCTGTGTAGATGTCAACATGGATGCCGTATAAGTAGTGCCGCCATATCTTCAAAGCATATATTACTGCAGCCAATTCCAAATCATGGGTTGGATAATTCTTTTCATGCTTCTTCAATTGTCTTGATGCATAAGCAATAAACTTCCCATGCTGCATCAGTACGCACCCCAAACCTATACACGAGGCATCACAATATACCACATAACCTTCTGTTCCTTCAAAAAGAGTGAACGCTGGTGCAAAAGTTAATCAATTCTTCAGCTCCTGAAAACTACGTTCACAAGCATCAGACCACTGGAACTTGGTAGCTTTTATGCTAACTTAGTCAATGGTGCAGATATAGAGGAAAACCCTTCTACAAACAACCTATAATATCCTGCTAGCCCCAAAAAGCTGTGAACTTCTGATGGTGTTGTAGGTGTCGGCCAATTCTTTACTGCATCGATCTTCTGAGTGTCGACACTAATACCCTCGTCAAATATCACATGGACAAGGAATGCTACTAAGTTTAGCCAGAATTCACATTTGGAGAGCTTAGCATATAACTTACGATCCTGAAGCGTTTGTAATACTATTCGCAAGTGGCCCGCATGTTCCGCCTCTGAACGAGAATACACCAGAATGTCATCAATGAATACGATCACGAACACATCAAGGTAGGGCCTGAATATAGTATTCATGAGATCCATAAAAGCTGATGGGGCATTTGTTAGCCCGAACGACATCACCAAGAACTCAAATTGCCCATATCTTGTTCGGAAGGTCGTCTTTGCAATATCATTCTCCTTAACCCTCACCTGATGATACCCTGAACGTAAGTCAATCTTGGAGAAATACTTGGCACCCTGGAGTTGGTCAAAAAAGGTCGTCAATCCTTGGAAGTGGATACTTGTTCTTTATAGTAAACTTATTCAACTGTCGATAATCGATACACGTCCTTAATGACTCGTCTTTCTTCCACACGAATAGAACTGGTGCACCCCAAGGTGAAATGTTAGGCCTAATGAAGCCCTTATCCAGCAATTCCTTCAATTGTACCTTCAACTCTCGCAACTCTACCGGGGCCATTCTGTATGGAGGGATAGATATAGGTTGAGTGTCAAGCAACACATCAATGGTAAACTCAATCTCCCTTTCAGGAGGAAGGCCTGGTAGTTCATCTGGGAAAACATCTGGAAATTCATTGACCACAGGGATTGATTGTAGAGTAGGTGGCTTCGCCTCCGCATCCCTAACGCGAATGAGATGATAAATATAACCTTTTGAGATCATCTTCCTTACCTTAAGATAGAAAATAAACCTACCTTTCAATGTAGCAATGTTCCCCGTCCATTCAATGACGGCTTCACCAGGAAACTGAAACCTAACCATCTTCGTACGATAGTCAACATTTGCATAGCATGAGGCCAACCAATCCATCCCCATTATCACATCGAAATCAACCATTTCTAACTCAAATATATTTGCCAAGGTTTGACGACTACAAATCATCACTGTGCAACCTCTATATACCCTTTTAGCAATCATAGAATCTCCTATCGGAGTAGATACTGCAAGTGGTTTACTTATCAATTTAGGTTCAATGCCAAAATTATTAGCCACAAAGGGTGTAACATATGATAATATAGATATCGGATCAATCAACGTATATACATTATAAGAAAACACTGACAATATACCTGTAACAACATCTGGAGATGACTCGAGATCCTGTCGACCTACTAGAGCATAGGTTTGATTTTGAGCACCACTCGAACTTGGCACTGCACCTCCACCTCTACCACGACCTGTCAACTGCTGAAAACCCCATGCTGGAGGTCGAACTGATGAGGAAGAACCGGACACAAATCCAGTCGGCTGAGCCATACCACCACCTCCTATGTTAGGACAATCCTGCATCATATGGCCAGGCTGTCTGCAAGAATAGCATGCATCAGAACCTCGACGACACAGTCCATAGTGGGCCTTGCCGCACTGATCACAACATGGTGTTGGAGGTCTCGTCTGACTAGTATCCCTGTAATATTGTGAGCCTGATGCCCATGAACTCTAACCTGGACCAGAATAGGTAAATCGATCATATCGAGACCTCTGAAACTGTGGAGGAGCACTAGCTATTGGAGCCACTGAACTCCTCGAAGATTGGGGCGTGATGCTGCCTCTAAAGTCATCAGAATACCCTAAAAATCTCGTCCTCTTATGTTGGCCCCTATCCTGCTCCCTATCTACCCTCTGCTGGCGCTTACGCTCTTCTAGGGTTTGGGCATAAGCCTGAATACAGGAAATATCCATGCCCTCCACCAAGGAGGCTGTTGTGCACTCACTTACCAGATGTGGTCCCAACCTATTCACGAACAGATGCACCTTTTCACTCATCTCGGCCACCATATGGGGAGCATACCTTGCTAAAGAATCGAATTGCATACTATACTCTCGCACACTCATATTACCTTGTCAAAGGTTCAAGAACTTATCAACTCTAGCTCGTCGTATCTCAACTGGAAAGTAGTGACGAAGAAAGGCCTAAAAATATTCCTTCCACACAGCTGGAGGAGCGTTCGAACCCCTGGATCTGTCCCAACTATCATACCAGAAAACTGCTAAATCCCGTAACCGATAAGAAGCCATCTTTACTGCCTCCGTATCACTGGCATGCATAACCCGCAGTGTACGATGAACCTAGTCAATAAAAGTTTGCGGGTCCTCCTTGGGGTCTGATCTGGTAAGCACTGGAGGGTCTAAATTAATAAAATCATGAACTCTCGTACTAACTGGTTTATCAGCAGCACATGTATTCTGCCTCTGAGCCTGAGCAGCTACCAAGCTAGTCAACAACTGCAAAGCACTCTGCATATCCTGGTCCGTAGTGCCAGATAGAGGAACTAGAGGTGTTGGGTGCCTCCTAATAACCTCTGGATGAGACGGAGTAGATGAGGTATGAGAGGGCATCTTACTCTAAGCCTCATTTTGGCCTGCCCTGGCTTGGGGCACCTGACTGGTACCCTCTCCTGCTACTGTATCAAGCCGTCTACTAATCCTTTACTTCCTAGTCGAAGGCATCACTGAAAGAAAAAAAGGTGAATATTAGAGGCGAACACTTACGACTCAACTCTACGCACGATCTAGATTCAGGAATAAGGTAACAACCCTAGATGTCATGTAGCCTCCTGATTATAAATGTGGTGTGCTACACATCCATAATCAAGACTCTACTAGACACGGCTTATAGACAACCCCTAGGATATACTTGCTCTGATACCAAGTTTGTCACGACCCAAACCGGAGGGCCATGACTAGCACCCGACTACACTTGCCGAGCACCAACGTACATTTTATCTAACCTTCTTTATTATCTTTAAGGGCAGATGAGATCAATATAAATGGTAGACATAGATTATGGACAACCAACAATAAAATATGATGGTGTGAACATACAAACATGGAATGACCAGACAATCAAGAAACTATATATAAGGTACGAGCTACCATGCTGCCATGAAAGACTATAGAACAAAAATTTAGGCGACAAGGCATACCAAACTATACATGAGTCGACACCTGTCTATGAGCCTCTAAAGGAACATAAGTGCTACAACATAGCCGGAACAAGGCCCCGACATACCCATAATGTCTATAAAGAAAAAATGTAACCAAGATCACGACAAGTCCGAAGAAGGGATCTCGCCAATCACCGCTGAACTGGAAAGCCTACTATGGTGGGGGAGCTGCGCTTGCCTGTCTATCAGGACCTGCAACATGACATGCAACGTCCACAAATAAAAGGGCGTCAGTACGAATAAAGTACTGAGTATGTAAGGCAGGAAACCTTAAGTACGAACAGTAATGTAAGCAGGGATAGAGAATATGCAACCTGTAACATCTGGGTACCTCTGAGGGCTACTGATATGAAATGAATGATACATTTATATATATATATATATATATATATATATATATATATATATATATATATAAACTTTTAAAACATACGCCTCTGTGGGCATCATCATCATCATATCGTACTCGGCCGTAATAGGCTCAGTAAAAACGTACCCGGCCATCGTAAGGCTTGGTAGAATCGTACCCTGCCATGTGGAGCTCGGTAAAACCCAACTGATCAGTGGTTGCACAATAGGTGTCATACCCAGCCGACTATAGCACGGCTTGGTAGAGTAAAATAGAAACATATATATAATGCATGCTCGACTCATGGAATCATGTTCTAAACCTTTCAGAGTGACATAAGGTCGGTATCCTCTGTACACATTATTAGGACTAACTCTTCACTATGAACCTTATAAGATTCAGGAAGTACCAACAACATTGATAACATAAGAATAAGAGAAGCAACATCAACATCAATCGTTCCATAGGAGGGGAAACAATGTAAACACTGCTAGCTTCTAAGAGTAAAGTATCTTTGGAAGCTCATTCATTACATTATGTACAATTGAAGACATGCAAAAGAAGGAAAGGGATAGCCTCACATAGCTTGTATATACTGCCCAACCTCAAGCTATGCAAATTTCGTGAGTCCTTAGTCTACAATAGGAGAAATGACACTATCGTTAACGTTTAAGCGTCGTAACTACTAAGTACCGACCACAACCTATTTTACAATGAAACAGACAACACCTCCTCTATTTATATGACATCCCACAAGTGAATAAAACCTCCAAACAGCCCAAAAAACATCAATGTTAATCATATTGAACCTCCCAAAATAGTCCACCAACCGATAACATTAGTACCAAGCCTTTCGATATATATTTCACAAGTTCTAGCTTCAATGACTTAGCCGCAACTTGGATAATATTAAATAAATGTAGAGTAAGAGGTTTCTTACCTTTACAAAGAAAGAAAGAACAACTCCAATTTGACCTTAATTGTCCATGAAATATCCCTCCAATGCTGCCACAACAATAAGGAAGCGAAACTAGCAATCAATTAGCGTTTTCGGCACTAGAATCACTTTAGCAGGCTTGAAATTACCTAGAGTTGAAATTAAGAACTTGAGGGAGTATTTAGAGAATATAAACCCCTTAAAAAACCTCCCACATGATCTGGAACAACACAAAAATGAGCAACAACAAGAAGAACAAGAAACTTACTAGCGCCACGGGATTCCCGACACTTGATTTGTGTTGTTTGCCCTTTGTTTGGGTCTTGAATCTTGAGATAACCTTGAGATGGTGTTTATAGGGTTCTAAGGTCTGAATTTAGTGAAACAAATGACTTAAAACAGGTTGAAGGCATCATATATACATCCAAATGTCTTAAACCGCCTAAGTGGGCCCCATAGAGAGGTGCTTGGCACAGTCTCGGAAAAATGCGAATATCTCTCTACTCCGAGATCGTATCGACAAACAGTTTCCTCAACATAGATACATGGAATACTGGGTGGACAAATTCCAATTTGGATGGCAATTCTAACTCATAAGCAACCTGTCCAATTCATTGAAGAATTTTATACGGCCCGATATACTGCGGACTCAGCTTACATTTCTTCCCGAAATGCATAACACCCTTCATCGGTGAGATCCTTAGGAAAACCCAATCACCAACCTCAAACTCTAGATCACGACGTTGGACATCGAAATAAGACTTTTGCCTGCTTTGTGCCATCCTCAATCGCTCCTGTATCACTTTCGCCTTCTCAATGGCTTGGTTAACCAAATCTGGCCCATATAATTTTGTTTCACCGACTTCGAACCATCCAACTGGTGATCTACATCTCCTCCTGTATAGTGCCTTGTATGGGGCCATTTTAATACTAGAATGATAACTATTATTGTAGGCAAATCATATGAGTGGAAGATGGTCATCCTAATTCCCCTATCTAGAACACATGCTCGTAGCATATCTTCCAGTGTCTGAATAGTACTTTAGTCTATCCGTCAGTCTGCGGATGGAATGTAGTGCTGAGATTCACTTGTGTGCCTAAACCCTTCTTAAAAGACCTCCAAAAGTTAGCCATAAATTGAGATCCTCGGTCTGATATAATAGATACCGGCACACCATGAAGCCTAACAATCTCCTTGATATACAACTTCGCATAATCTTCAGCCGTGTAAGTTGTCTTAACTGGCAAAAAATGGGTACATTTTGTAAGTCGATCAACTATCACCCAGATGGAGTCAAACTTATGATAAGAGAGTGGTAATCCAATAAAGAAGTCCATATTAATCACCTCCCATTTCCAGGTCGGAATCTCTATATTCTGAAGCAATCCACCGGGTTTCTGATGTTCTATCTTTACTTGTTGAAAATTGGGACACTGGGCTACAAATTCTGCAATAGACTTCTTCATAATATCCCACCAATACTGCTCCTTGACATCATGATACATCTTTGTCGAGCCGAGATGGATGGAATATCGGGATTGATGAATCTCATTCATAATCTTCTCTCGCAACCCTGCCACATTAGACACACATAATCGGCCCCGCTATCTCACTGCCCCATCTCCTCCAATCTCAAAAACCATAATTTTACACTGTTGAATGCTCTCTCTCAATCATACTAAGATAGGATCTTCATATTGCCGTGGTTTTACCTCGGCTACCAAAGATGATTCTGATGTATTATGTACAGTAACACCTCCGTCATCAGAGTCTACCAATCTGATTCTCATATTTGCTAGCTGATGAAGCTCTTTTGTCAACCCCCATCTACCTGCCTCAATATGTACTAAGCTTCCCATTGACTTACGGCTGAGAGCGTCTGCCACAACATTGGCTTTACGGGGATGATACAATATCTCAACATCGTAGTCTTTCTGTAATTCAAGCCATCTACGCTGCATCAAATTCAACTCTTTCTGCTTGAAGATGTATTGTAAACCTTGTGATCTGTGTAGATGTCAACATGGATGTCGTATAAGTAGTGCCACCATATCTTCAAAGCATATATTACTGCAGCCAATTCCAAATCATGGGTTGGATAATTCTTTTCATGTTTCTTCAATTGTCTTGATGCATAAGCAATCACCTTCCCATGCTTCATCAATACGCACCCTAAACCTATACCCGAGGCATAAATATACCATATAACCTTCTATTCCTTCAGGAAGAGTGAGCACTGGTGTGGATGTCAATCGATTCTTCAGCTCTTGAAAACTACGTTCACAAGCGTCACACCACTAGAACTTGGTAGATTTTTGTGTTAATTTAGTCAATGGTTCAGATATAGAGGAAAACCCTTCTACAAACCACCTATAATATCCTGCTAGCCCCAGGAAGTTGCGGACTTATGATGGTGTTGTAGGTCTCGACAGATTCTTTACTGCATCGATCTTCTGAGTGTCGACACTAATACCCTCGTCAGATATCACATGGCCAAGGAATGCTACTGAGTTAAGCCAGAATTCACATTTGGAGAGCTTAGCATATAACTTACGATCCTGAAGCGTCTGTAATACTATTCGCAAGTGGCCCGCATGTTCCGCCTCTGAACGAGAATACACCAGAATGTCATCCATGAATACGATCACGAACACATCAAGATAGGGCCTGAATACAGTATTCATGAGATCCATAAAATCTGTTGGGGCATTTGTTAGCCCGACCGACATCACCAAGAAGTCAAAGTGCCCATATATTGTCTGGAAGGCCGTCTTTGCAATATCATTCTCCTTAACCCTCACCTGATGATACCCTGAACGTAAGTCAATCTTGGAGAAATACTTGGCACCCTGGAGTTGGTCAAAAAGGTCGCCAATCCTTGGGAGTGGATACTTGTTATTTATAGTAAACTTATTCAACTGTCGATAATCGATGCACATCCTTAATGACCCGTCTTTCTTCCGCACAAACAGAACTGGTGCAACCCAAGGTGAAATTCTAGCCTAATGAAGCCCTTATCAAGTAATTCCTTCAACTGCACCTTCAACTCTCGCAACTCTGCCGAGCCATTATGTATGGATGGATAGATATGGGTTGAGTGTCAGGCAACACATAAATGCTAAACTCAATCTGCCTTTCAGGAGGAAGGCCTGGTAGTTCATCTGGGAAAACATCTGGAAATTCATTGACCATAAGTATTGATTGTAGAGTACGCGGCTTCGCCTCCGGATCCCTAACACAAACGAGATGATAAATATAACCTTTTGAGATCATCTTCCTTGCCTTAAGATAGGAAATAAACCTACCTTTCAGCGTAGCAATGTTCCCCTTCCATTCAATGGCAGGTTCACCAGGAAATTGAAATCTAACCATCGTCGTACGATAGTCAACATTTGCATAGCATGAGGCCAACCAGTCCATCCCCATTATCACATCGAAATCAACCATTTCTAGCTCAAATAAATTTGCCGAGGTTTGATGACTACAAATCATCACTGTGCAACCTCTATATACCCTCCTAGTAATCATAGAATCTCCTATCTGAGTAGATACTGCAAGTGGTTTACTTACCAATTCAGGTTCAATGCTAAAGTTATTAACCACAAAGGGTGTAACATATGATAATGTAGATATCGGATCAATCAGCGCATATACATCATAAGAAAACACAGACAATATACCTGTAACAACATCTGGAGATGACTCGAGATCCTGTCGACCTACTAGAGCATAGGTTCGATTTTGAGCACCACTCGAACTCGGCACTGCACCTCTACCTCTACCACGACCTATCGACTGCTGAAAACCCCGTGTTGGAGGTCGAACTAATGAGGAAGAACCAGACACAGATCCAGTCGGCTGAGCCATACCACCACCTCCTCTGTTAGGGCAATCCTACATCATATGGCCAGGTTGTCTGCAAGAATAGCATGCATAAGAACCTCGACAGCACAGTCCATAGTGGGCCTTACTGCACTGTTCACAACATGGTGTTGGGGGTCTCGTCTGACTAGTATCCTTGTGATGTTGCGAGCCCGATGCCTGTGAACTTTGACCTGGACCAGGATAGGTAAATCAATCATATCGAGGCCTCTGAAACTGTGAAGGAGCACTAGCTACAAGAGGCGCCGAACTCCTCGAAGATTGGGGCATGACGCTGCCTCTGAAGTCATCAGAACACCCTAGAAATCTCGCCCTCTTATGCTGGCCCCTATCCTGCTCCCTATCTGCCCTCCGCTGGTGCTTATGATCCTCTAGGGTCTGGGCATAAGCCTGAATATAGGAAATATCCATGCCCTCCACCAAGGAGGTTGTCGTGCACTCATTTATCAGATGTGGTCCCAACCCGTTCACGAATAGATGCATCCTATCACTCATCTCGGTCACCATATGGGGAGCATACCTTGCTAAAGAATCAAACTGTATACTATACTCTCGCACACTCATATTACCTTGTCGAAGGTTCAAGAACTTATTAGCTCTAGCTCGCCGTATCTCAACTGGCAAGTAGTGACGAAGAAAGGACTCAGAAAATTCCTTCTACACAACTAGAGGAGCGTTCGAACCCCTAAATCTCTCCCAACTATCATACCAGAAACCCGCTAAATCCCGTAACCGATAAGAAGCCAACTCTACTGCCTCTATATCACTAGCATGCATAACCCGCAGTGTACGATGAACCTAGTTAATAAAAGTCTGCGGGTCCTCCTTGGGGTCTAATCCGGTAAACACTGGAGGGTCTAAATTAATAAAATCACAGACTCTTGTACTAACTGGTTTATCAGCAACACTTGTATTCTGCCTCTAAGCCTGAGAAGCTACCAAGCTAGTCAACAACTATAAAGCACTCTGCATATCCTGGTCTGTAGTGCCAGACAGAGGAACTGGAGGTGTTGGGTGCCTCCTAATATCCTCTGGAGGAGATGGAATAGATGAGGTATGAGAGGACATCTTACTTTGATCCTCACTTTGGCCTGCCCTGGCTTGGGGCACCTGACTGGCACCCTCTCCCGTTGTTGTATCAAGCCATCTACTAATCGCTTACTTCCTAGTCGAAGGCATCACTGAAACAAAATAAGGTGAATATTAAACACGAACACTTATGACCCAACTCTACGCAAGATCTAGATTCAGGAAGAAGGTAACAACCCTAGATGTCATGTATCCTCCTGATTATAAATGTGGCGCGCTACACATCCATAATCAAGACTCTACTAGATACGGCTCATAGACAACCCCTAGGAAACACTTGCTTTGATACCAAGTTTGTCACGATCCAAATCGGAGGGCCATGACTAGAACCCGCCCATACTTGCCGAGCACCAACGTACATTTTATCTAACCTTCTTTATTATCTTTTAGGGCTGACGAGATCAATATAAATTGTAGACATGGATCATGGACAACCAGCAATAAAATATGATGGCATGAACATACATAACATGGGATGACCAGACAATCAAGAAACTATATATAAGATACGAGCTACCATTGTACCATGAAAGACTATACAACAAAAATTCAGGCGACAAGGCATACCAAACTATACATGAGTCGACACCTGTCTATGAGCTTCTAAAGGAACATAAGTGCTGCAACATAGCCGGAACAGGGCCCCGACATACCCATAATGTCTATAACAAAAATGCATACCAAGACCACGGCAAGTCCGAAGAAGGGATCTCGCCAATCGCCGCTGAACTGGAAAGCCTACTATGGTGGGGGAGCTGCGCCTGCTTGTCTATTAGGACCTGCAACATGACATGCAGCATCCACAAATAATAGGACGTCAGTACGAATAAAGTACTGAGTATGTAAGGCAGGGACCATAAGTACGAATAGTAATGTAAGCAGGGATAGAGAATATGCAACCTATAACATCTGGGTACCTCTAAGGGCTACTGACATGAAATGCATGATACATTTGTACATATATATATATATATATATATATATATATATATATATATAAACTTTAAAAACATATGCCTCTATGGGAATCATCATCATCATATCGTACTCGGCCAAAATAGGCTCGGTAAAAATGTACACGTCCATCATAAGGCTCGATAGAATCGTACCCGACCACGTGGAGCTCGGTAAAACCCAACTGATCAGTGGTTGCAAAATAGGTGCCGTACCGGCCGACTATAGCGTGGCTCGGTAGAGTAAAATAGAAACATATATATAATGCATGCTCGACTCATGGAATCATGTTCTAAACCTTTCGGAGTGACATAAGGTCGGTATCCTCTGTACACATTATTAGGACTAACTCTTCACTATGAACCTTATAAGAATTAGGAAGTACCAACAAAATTGATAAAATAAGAATAAGAGAAGCAATATCAACATCAATCGTTCCATAATAGGGGAAATAATGTAAATACTGCTAGCTTCTAAGAGTAGAGTATCTTTGGAAGCTCGTTTATTACAATATGTACAATCGGAGTCGTGCAAAAGAAGGAAAAGGATAGCCTCACATACCTTTTATATACTACCCAACCTCAAGCTATGCAAATTTCATGACTCCTTAGTCTACAATAGGAGAAATGACACTATCATTAATGTTTAAGCGTCGTAACTACTATGTACCGACCACAACCTATTTTACGATGAAACGGACAGCACCTCCCCTATTTATATGACATCCCACAAGTTAAAACAATCACCAAATAGCCCAAACAACATCAATGTTAATCATATTGAACCTCCCAAAATAGTCCACCAACCGATAACATTACTACCAAGCCTTTCGATATATATTTCACAAGTTTTAGCTTCAATGACTTAGCCGCAACTTGAATAATCTTAAATACATGTAGAGTAAGAGGTTATTTACCTTTAGAAAGAAATAAAAACTCCAATTTGACCTTAATTGTCCATGAAATATCCCTCCAATGCTGCCACAACAACAAGGAAGCGAAACTAGCAATCAATTAGCGTTTTTCGGCACTAGAATCACTTTAGAAGGCTTGAAATTACCTAGGGTTGATATTAAGAACTTGAGGGAGTATTTACAAAACATAAAACCCTTAAAACAACCTCCCACATGAGATGGAACAACACAAAAATGAGCAACAACAAGAAGAACAAGAAACTTACTAGCGCCACGGGATTCCCGACACTTGTTTTGTGTTGTTTAATCTTTGTTTGGGTCTTGAATCTTGAGAGAACCTTGAGATGGTGTTTCTAGGGTTCTAAGGTCTGAATTTAGTGAAACAAATGACTTAAAACTGGTTGGAGGCATCATATATACATCCAAATGTCTTAAACCGCCTAAGTAGGCCCCATAGAGAGGTGCTTGGCGCAGTCTCGGAAAAATGCGAATATCTCTCTACTTCGAGATCGTATCGACAAACAGTTTAATGCGTTGGAAACTAGACTCATAGATCTTCAATTTTCTGAGTAGATCACCCGATAATTCTAAGTAAAATGGGAGAAAAGCTTAGTAATATTTGACCTAATGTTTAAATAAAATTATGAACCTAACTTGCGACAACTTTTGTCGACTTTTGTCTCATAACTCGTTTGACTTCAAGGCTTATGATACGGATATTATGTGATTCAAATACCTTAAAACACTACCTCTTGACTGTCTTAAGCACCTCTAGGTTTACCCGAAAATACGACTGACAACATCCTTGATTTGTTTAACTTCTAATACTTGTTAACCACCCTTATATACCTTTGTATCATTTAAGACCAATAGGATTAACTTCTTATCATCTTAAAGATAATCTCTTCATGGATTTACGTCGCCTACCTTATGGCATGAGCTAACATACATGAATATGGGTTGTAATACTAGCAAATAAGTTTTGATGATTAATAACAGTTTCGACAGATCATTCGGGGGCAGAGAAGCTCCAAGACAATCAGAGTATAACTTCAACGTGGATGCAGTGAGTATAGTGTCGTCCATCACTCGCATCAAGGAGACCAAATGGCCAAGGCTACTCCAGTTTGATCCTGTACAGAGGGATCATAACTTGATGTGTAAATATCATGCTACACATGGCCATAGGACCGAGGATTGTCGACAGCTAAGGGAAGAATTCGCTCGTCTGTTCAACTATGGGCATCTTAGGGAATTCCTAAGGGAGAGAGCCAAAATCACTTCAAAATAGGGACGCCAACAAACAGGTTGAGCAGGAAGAGCCTTAACATGTGATCAACATGATCATCAGAGGAGTAGATGTCCCACAAGGGACAATGATAAAAAGCAGCAAAGTTTCTATCACAAGGAAAAAATGCACTCGAGACTATGTTCTGGGGGGCCATCTCGTTTAGTGATGAGGATGCAGAGGGAATCATTCAACCTCACAATGATGCCTTGGTAATATCTGTACTAATTAATAAATCTCGAGTTAAGCGTTTGTTAATTGATCCATGAAGCTCAACCAACACCATCCGATGGAGAGTCGTGGAACAATTGGGGTATTTAGACCGAATCGTATCAGTAGTTTGAGTATTGAACGGATTCAACATGGCCTTAGAGACAGAGAAGGATGAAGTAAACCTACCAGTAAACATGATCGGGGCCACCCAGGAAACAAACTGTTATGTAATCGAGGGGTCATGAGATACAATGCCTTATTTAGGAGGCCATGGGTCCACAATGTGAGAGTAGTGCATTCGACCTTGCATCAGGCGTTGAAGTTTCCAATCTCATACGGACTAAAAATGATTTACGGGGAACAACTGTCCGCTAAGGAGATGTTTGTTGTCAAAGAAGTTATTCTAGGGCCAACAACACGACATCAAAAAGTTAGGGGTTTGTCGAAGAGAGAGGAACCAAATAGCAATTACCGATCCCGACCGGGCTGGAGACAAGGGAGGAACACTCAATGAATGAGGAAGATGACTTCGGGTTCCCCAGATCCTTCATTGCACCCGATGATACTGATGACTCTAAGTCGACAATTGCGGAACTGGAACAGGTCATATTGATCGAGCATCTATCGGACAGAAAGGTATACCTAGGCACGGGATTAACCCCCCGAGCTCAGAAAAAAACTCATTGATTTCCTTAAATCTAATGCCAATTGTTTTGCTTGGTCTCACTTAGATATGATAGGGATCTCGATAGAGGTAACGACTCGCAAATTGAGCTTGGATCCTAAATTCCACTCGGTCAAATAGAAGAGGAGGTTGCAGTTCGAAATCAAGCACGCATTCATCAAAGACGAGGTATCTAAACTCTTGGAAATAGATTCCATTCGAGAAGTTAAATATTCGAATTGTCTAGTTAACGTAGTGATCATGCCTAAAAAAGGAAATAAGATTAGAATGTGTGTAGATTATAAGGACTTGAACAAGGCATGCCCGAAGGATTCGCTTCCTTGCCTAACATCTATCGAATACTCGATGCAACGACCAGGCACGAGACACTGAGATTTATTGATGCCTATTACAGGTACAACCAAATACGAATGGACCAGGATGAGCAAGAGAAGACTTTTTTATTAACTAAATTCGGCATCTATTGTTATAACATGATGCTTTCGGACAAAAAAATGTCGGTTCCACGTATCAACGCCTAGTTAACCCAATGTTTGAGGAACAAATAGGAAAATCAACAGAGGTTTATATTGAGGATATGTTAGTTAAGTTCCTGCGAGTAGAGGACCATTTGAAATATTTGCAGGAAACATTCAACATACTGAGGAAATACAACATGAAGCTGAACCCAAAGAAGTGTGCCTTCGGAGTCGGCTCGGTCAAGTTCCTCGGTTTTATGGTGTCTAACCAGGGAAATAAGACAACCCAGATAAGATAAAAGCCATAGAAGATATCATTATAGTTGACAACGTCAAGGCGGTACAAAGATTGACCAGCGGATAACCGCATTAGGCTAGTTTATTTCGAGATCATCGGCTAGAAGTCACCAATTTTTCTCATTACTAAAGAAGAAGAACAACTTCTTTTGGACCCCAGAATGTTAACAGACTTTAGAAGAACTCAAATGATACCAATCAAATCCTCCTTTTCTGCACACCTCGACGGCAAACGAGTAGTTATACCTTTACTTGGAAGTATCTAAGGTCGCGGTAAGTGATGTTCTGTTCCGGGAAGAAGAAGGTATGCAGTTCCCTATATATTATGTTAGTAAAACCTTAGGCGATGCCGAAAAAAGGTATCCGCACTTAGGGGAAATTAGTGCTCGCCTTATTAAGCGCTTCTAATAAACTAAAACCGTACTTTCAATGTAACTCTATATGTGTAGTGACCTCATACCCACTAAGGAATGTTATGCATAAACCCGAGCTCTCGGGTCGATTTGCAAAATGGGCTGTAGAAGTTAACGGGTACGATGTTGAGTATAGACTCTGAACTTCTATAAAGTCTCAGATTTTGGCAGACGCCATGGCCGACTTTACACTGGCCTTAATCCCCGAGGTCGAGAAAGAATTATTGCTTGCCTAGGGGACTAGCTCGGTAGTCTGGACCCTATTCATGGTTGGTGCCTCTAATTCGAAAGGGTCCGGGTTGGAAATCGTATCCAAACCACCCACAGGCAATATGATAAGGCAGTCTATTAAAACTGTGAAATCAACTAACAATGAAGCCGAATATGAGGCTATAATTGCAGTTCTAGAACTTGGTAAGAGCCTGGGTGCTGAGACGATCAAAGCAAGTGCGACTCCCTCCTTATTGTTAACCAAGTCAAGACATTTGAAGTAAAGAAAGACCAGATCTGGAGATACTTGGATAAGTTTCAAGTGACATTACATCAGTTCAAGGAATGGACACTACACCATGTACCCCAAGATCATAATAACGAGGCCAATGTGTTGGCTAATCTAGGGTCGTCAGTCGACTCTGATGAATTCAATTCCAGAGTGGTGGTGCAATCGATGAACTCGATGATAGGGGAAGGTCACGGTGAAGTGAACTCAACAAGATTTGACTTGGGATTGGAGAAACAAATACATAGACTACCTTTAGAAAGGGAAATTACCATCAGATCCCAAAGAATCAAGGGCCCTGTGAACTAAAGCTTCCAGGTTTAGCTTGGTTAGAGGAAAACTATAGCGAAGATCGTTCTTCAGACCGTTAGCCAGATGCCCCGGTCCCCGGGAGAGCGAATACATGATGAGGGAAGTCCATGAGGGTACTTGCGGGAACCATTCAGGAGCGGAATCCTTGGTTTGAAAATTGATCAGGGCCAGTTATTACTGGAACGAGATGGAAAAGGATACGAAAGACTATGTTCAAAAGTGTTACGAATGTAAAAAAGTATGCCCCGATGATCTACCAACCGGGAGAGATGCTTCACCCAGCACTTTCCCATTAGACGTTCAAGAAATGTAGAATGAACATTGTGGGTCCCTTGTCGTGGGCACCCGACAAAGCCCAATACATCTTACTTATGATCGATTACTTCTCCAAGTGGGTCGAATCACATTATTTCGAGAAAGTTAGGGAAAAGGAGGTAATTGACTTCATCTGGGATCATATAATATGCCAGTATAGGATATCAGCCAAGAACACATGTGACAACAAGATGCAGTTCATCGGTGGCAAGATTAGTAAGTTTTTTAAAGATCACAAAATCAAATAGATTTTATCAATACTTTACCACCCAAGTGGGAACAGTCAAGCGGAGTCAACAATCAAAACTATACTGCAAAACCTGAAGAAGAGACTGACCAACTCAAAACGAAAATGGAAAGAAATTTTGCTTGGGGTCCTATGGGTATATCGAACAACTTCGAAGTCGAGTACCGGTAAAACATTGTTCTCTCTAGTCTACGGAGAAGAAGCTTTGATATTAGCAGACGAAAGACGAGAACTCACTATAGTCCGGTTAGTGGCCTAAAAGCAATGAATGGGGAGATACTACAATCGAAGGGTAAACCTTCGACACTTCCAAGTCGAAAAATTGGTATTGAGCAATGTTACATTGCATACCAAGAGACCGAATGATGTGAGACTAGGCCTGAACTAGGAAGGACCGTACAGATTCACCAGTATAATCGGAAAAGGTTCATACCAGTTCGAGTCCGGGAATGGTGAAAAACTACCCAACAACTAGAATGTGGCACACTTAAAGTGATACTACTGCTAAAGTATAAATACAATCTTCTTTGTGTTTTATTACGCTTTGAACTAACCCGTGCAGGTACTCAATTTAAGTTAAATCTAAGGATTAGTAGCATGTTTAGCCAAGCTTCTCCAATTCTAGAAGCTTTTTAAAAAATGCTTGTTTTTCAAAGTTGAAATGTTTGGCCAAGATTTTGGAAGAAAAAAAGTGCTTTTGAGGAGAAGCAAAAAAAAAGTAGCTTCTCTCCAAAAGTACTTTTTTGAAAAGCACTTTTGAGAAAAATACACTTAGAAGCAGTTTTTAAAAGCTTGGCCAAACACTAACTGCTGCTCAGAAGTACTTTTCAAATTAATTAACCAAACAAAAACTGCTTCTCACCAAAAGTACTTTTGAGAAAAAGCACTTCTCAAAATAAGCTGATTTTTGCAACTTGGCCAAACAGGCTATAAATTTGAAAGCACATATTGCAATCTTTTTCCCTTAGACTGGTTTTTTCCCGAAGTGGGTTCTACGACAAGATTATTAACGAGGCAATAGTAAGTGCGCTACCCTAGTTTTGAAGACTGGTCTAAGACTGGGGACTGCGGATCATCTGTATCAGATCAATAGTATTCAATCCCTTAAAATTCAGTCTCGAATAGTAGGGCGCCATCACACCCTAAGTCAAGACCCGAAGTCCTAAGTTCAGAAATTTAGAAGGCATTCTTATTCGATATTGAATGCCAAGGCTTGAATAATAGGATTAATTGTAAGGGTCAAACAGTCAAATGAACCATGCCCGCATAGATTCCCACCATGGAAGGTAGCTTTTGTACCATCGAATATTTACATGACATTCAAAGTAATAAAAGAAAATTGCCTTCTATGTTCCATCGATTCACATTTGCACAAGCAATATTATCGTTAAGTTACTTAGAATGAATATTGGATTCATAACCCTTAAGCATATGGGCCTCCCCAAATCAGGGACTACTACGCAAAAATAAGATTGGGAAATTCAGGCTATTAAATCCCGAAGGCACCAAGTCTATTAGGTAGGGCCCAAACACGAAAAGCTATGGCCAACTTAAACAGCTCAGAGCGTCTGAGCCTGTACTTAAAAAGTAAACTCTTTACATAATTTTAATCCAAAAAAAAAGATTACTTTAAATCCGGTCAAGTTATTCGGTCTCAAATTACGGCCATGAAAAGAGCAACCTTCAGCAAAGAATAATTGTGTCCAGTTAAAGCGTTTAATTCTTTTTAACAAAGACTTCATTTCTTTTATTAGGACCTCCGAAGTCAGAGCAACTCGGAGTCTTTACTTAATCCATACCTCATTCGGGTTTTGGGGGAACAAACAATTTTAGTAATGTCAAATTCTATGCTAAGGCATCGATGGCATATTATAAAATCCAAAATACAAGTTATAAGTCTTAAGCATAAACAAATGTAGAAAAGTAACTGACATAATGTATAGCCGAAGAAATAATATATATATACCAAAAGTATTTACATAGACGCTATGAAATGGCCAAAATACAAAATATATAGCTACAAGAAAGAACAAAAAATAAACTAAGGCATTTCTTGCCTAGTCTTCGTCGGAGCCCGGCTCGCTGCCCGAACCATCGGGCTAGTATCGCTTTGGCCTCAGCTTCAAGCCTTTTCTCCTCTTTGATATTGACTGACAGGTCAACCCCCAGGCATATATCTCCTCAAAGGTCTCTCTCCGAGATAGCCACTTCAGATACTCGGCCTTTATTATTACACGGGCTTCGGCTACCTCCACATTGTTCTTATACTGATCCAACATGTCCTGAACTTTGGAGGCCTCATTTGAAGCCGCCTTTAATTTGGAATTTAGCACGGTGTATTATTGGCAAAGAGCATCCCGTTCTGTAACAGCCGAGTCGAGTTGTGCCCGGAGCTCCTCATTTAGTCGAGACCATTTGTTAGGTTTTTCTCTCATCACTTGGAGTTGTACTTTAGCCGATGCCAAATCCTCTTTGGTGGCACCCATTCCTAGGCTAGGAGATACATTTTGCTCCTCAACTCCTCAGCTGAGGCTTTAACTTTGTCCATCTCGGTCCTAAGCTGGTCAATTAGGTCTATCTTCTCTTGGACATGTGATGTTGTAGCGTTAGCATTTGCGCTTAACCTCTCGCAATTAATCTCAAACACTCTTACCTTTTCAACCAGAAGGGCATGTTCCTGTTTCACCTTCGAGGCCTCCTTTTGAGCTTTTTCCAACTCAGCCTGAAGGACAAAGTGGTCCTTGAGGACTTCATCTTTTTGCTCATAAAGAGCTTTGTACATGTCATTTTGCCGGACCTTCTCCTTGAGCTCGAACTCGAAGTGACTCACCTCCATTCGAGACCAGTGGAAGCTCTCGTGATGAAGCACCGAGGCTTGAGGCATAAAAGTAGAACAATCGTTAAAATCCGCTAAGGCAAAATGAACTCTTTAAAGATATAAGGGTTTTGCGCCTGTTTTGCCTCGTTGAAGAGGCTTAGCCCATCTACCTCTTTCATCTTCACTTGGTCCTCTTCGGTTACCAAGGAATGGAGGTAACTGGCCACACCGACCAGCCTAGATAGCATCCTAGTATCCACCGGTACAATGAACATGACCATCTTCTTTCGGTCAGTGTACACACTCGGGGCAGGGAACTATTTCATGAGCTTTTGGGCTAAAATTTGGCCCATCTGACCCCAGCGACGCATCCCTTTTTGGGATCTCTAGATGAAAGAAATTGGAGTAGTCTTCCAACACGCCGACATCTACGCATTCAAAAAATAAATTAAGGTCTTCATCCGCAGCCCATGATGCGTCAGTTGATTTTTCTGTAATGGCCCGAGCCTCATCAAAAAGAGGCTTTGTGTGAGACAGTGACTCCGGGATGTCAATGATGTCTTTGGCCTCTTTCAAAATTGGAGTAGCTTCTTGAGGAGTAATTGCTACATGTTCTTCCTCAGGCTCCTGATTTGAGGAGGATTCAGCTTTACGATCACCCCCTCTAGGGCTGCCAGCTCTTGTGCGGCGTCAATCATCTCGTGGACGACGAACTCCATGTCATCATCCTTGGGGTAGTATCTAAGCCGATAAAGAGAGTCGGGATCCAAGACCGTGGCACGATTACTTTTCTTGGTACTCTTTCTGACCCTGACCACGATCCTCTTCTTCTTGGCCTCGGCGGGAGCGTCTGAGGAGTTAGGGGACCTTTTCTTCTTTCTTATTTTCTCCTCATTCTTTGCAAAAACCTCGGCATTAGGTTGTACCAAAGCGGGGGAGGGGGGGTTCAGGAAAGGATGAGGCCACGGCCTCGGTAATTGCTCGAAGTTCGGTGGTCTTGGACAAACTTGTGAAGGGAAAAGACATAGTAAAAATCATAAGGTAAAAGGGGGATTCAAGAGGAATAAAGAAGGGGACACTCACCATGAGAACGAGCCTCATATTTGCCTTTGGAAATCTTGTGCCACTCGTGCTCGGAATATGTAAGTTGTTTACAGATGCCCTTGATCCATTCCCTAAAACCGGGCACTGCATTGGGGACTCAGGCGATAGCTGCATATCAAAAAAATGAGTAATGAGAAAGAGGAGTAAATTCAAAAGGTTATTTTGACAATTTAAGAGGAGATGGACTTACATGTTGAATTCCTGTTCTAAGGAAACAACAGGAACTCGAATAGAATGAAAGATTTGGTCTTTATTCAAACAAACCTCCCTGCTAGCCTCAGTATCGGTCCTCATTGATTCTAGAGAAAAGAGCCTTCTTTTCCCGTCAGGCAAGCTTGATTAACCCCCCCCCCAAAAGATTCGAGGGCTATAGACATGGAGCAGATGGTCGATCGTAAAACAGGGCTCCTCCATATTATTGGCAAAGTGACAGAGAAGGGTCACGGTCCTCCAAAAGGATGGGTGGATCTGCCTGGGTCAGATCTCGTACCTCTTACAAAAGTCAAGGACCACTTTGTCCATCGGAACGAGCTTGAAGGGATACATATAAATTCTTATGTATCCCTCCACGCGCATCATGATGTCCTCGTCAGGATTGGGAATAACTACGACTTTGCCTTCCTATTTGCAATCTCCCGGGCTACTTGGAGCATTTTCTCGGTGATGGTTCAGATATACCTCCATGACTCCTCACCTCGATCTCCTTGTTTGGAGGCTTTTTCGACCTTAAAGTCATTATCTATGGAGCAGCCTCCGAGGATAGCTCTTGAAGAGGAGGTTCCGGGAGGGTCGCCTCGGTATCTGAGGCTGGGGTAGATGTTGAAGGAGCGGTGTTTTGAGGCACTGATTTTGAGGTCTTTGCCATCTTAATCTAGAATATGAAGGTTTGAAGGATGATATGAAGTTTTGAAGATTGATATGAAGATTTGAAGATTTAAAGGCAAAGTATGAAGATTTGAAGACTAAAGATGAAGAAATGAAGATGTGGAGAATAATTTTTGAAGATTTGAGGGAGTGATGAACATGTAAAATATTCAAGGATAACTCAAGATCGGTATGTAAAAAGTGGAAAAAAGGAAACCAGCGCTTTTATAGGAAGGAAATAATAAATGTGTGACATTTCGAATTTGATGCCTACCGAGGATGGCCAACCAGTGCCTGACACGTATCCGAAGTCAGAACGATGCGATTGATGGAACATTTCGGTGACTTGTCAAGTCGCTTGTGGCATACTAAGGAAGGAACCAGGGTTAGTTAATCACTTCTCGTCATTTCTATAAATCTACTCTCAAAAAAGTGAAGGGACTATCTGTGTATGGGTAAAATCAGGGATAAAGTTACCCTTGATTTTTCGATAAAGAAATGAGAAGATAGTACAGTCTGATGTAGCCTCGGGTAAGCCGAGGGCTCCCACATATCAGAGCCCGGGGAGGATAAATGGTGAGGCAAATATCGGACATGGCCAAACAGGGGAAGAATCGAGTTCGAGCAAATTGAAGAACCGAGGCTAAAGGAAATGCTGTTAGAAAGGACAAACGAGGGGCCGAAATATCCACCCTCAACCGGATATTACGGCACAAATCTCGCCCATTATCAACTGTGTATCACGTTTTACTAGAAGAGAAAGATTTTTACCTTATTTAGACTTGTATTAGGATTGAAACTCCCCTACTATATAAAGGGGAGAACTTTTTGATTTTTCAACCGCTGGTTGCATGCGTATCAAAGCAAGAAAGTTTATTTTTGTTCTCTAATTAATGTTCAAAGTGCTCTTTGGCTGCTTATTTATTTATTTGCAACGGAACCCATCTCGAGGGCTCGATCGGAACCAGTTTCAGCATTCAATTTAAAGTCAGGGTTAATCGTTCCATCATGTTTGGTTTGATCGTTTTGTTTCTCTTTAATTCAATTATTTGATGTTCTTAAACCATTCGTATTAAATTAAATCTTATATTCTTTAAACCACATACAAATTCAATTGTTACACATTTCGAGGGTAAAAAATGATTATATACAGATACTCAATTTGTTAGTGCAGTGTGCCACACAAAGGTCATCACTTCATTGAGGGTAAGGGTGTTGATTAGTATAATTGTCTATTGATCCTCTTCTAATGTGTGATATTAACGTGGCTCAATGTTCATTCTATTAAAGAGGGATCATTAGATGTAGTGATTATCGTTTAATTGAACCATACGCTGAATATCATGTTGGTTCTTCTTGGATCCAGCTTTCATGTTGGGAGTCAATTCGTTGGAGATTTGACATGCTCAAGAAATATGCTGCACATACTAGTTTTCGCCTGAAGAAGTCTTCATTTGATTTTAGTTCCGTAGAACTTGGTGAAAGCTTTGTTGATGTTTAGAGATAGCACCAAGTTGAGGCAATTGGATACTGTTGCAGTTATATTCTTATTGGCTTTTTTGGTACACTTAGTTTTATTTGTAGTCCTTTTCATTTTTAGAATCAACTTAGGATATTTTGTTACTAAGTTGATGGTGTTTACCCTAAAAAATGAATAACTATTAAATTTGTAAGTGGTTTTAAGGATACGCGGATTAATTCGATACAAACAATAAATTGCGTTAGATTAAACAGATAAAAGATATAGTAAATTATCAAACCACTTGAGGAGGGTGATTTCGGACTTAACAACAGCCTCAATTAAATATCCGCCCTCGATCCCGGACTCACAATGACCAAGCACCGATGACAAGAATAAGAACTTTGAATAATAGAGAAAATAATAGTATATCGCCTTGGTATACATGTTACAGTGTGTTTGGTGAATAATCAGACCCCCATTATATAGTAGGGGAGTTTTACCCTAAGTAAAATTACATAAAAGGTAAAAATCTTCCGTTTAACTAATCACCGGCTCTCTATCGATGTGTGCCGATATTCACGCCGTGATATCCGGCTAGTCACGGATATCACGGCCTTTTGTTACCCGTGCTGGATCGGCTAGGATTTGAACCGGTCCTGGGGTCATGGCCCCAATATTCCTGAGGGCGGGCGTCGCGCCCCCGGACCCTTGTCTCGAGGGGCTTCTTATCTCGGTCCCGATTCCTTGTTGTCACGTCTCTTACTCCATTTACTTCATCGGCAACCGAGGTGTCTCAAGGGTTCGGTTTCACCCGTATACGGATAGTAGTTTAGTTCCTTCATATTTTATACTTCCATATGTTGTAAGACTTATTTGTTTTATTTTATTTATAATATTAATCACTAAGCAATCTGCTTAGGGGACTTTTGCTTAAAAAATTGCCAAATGTTAAAAAAGGACTTGCTCATGATATTTTTCAAAAAAACATATGATATCTATCATACTAAATTCATTTCGAGACAAATGAGATTGCACCATTTGTTTCGACATGATAAAATAGAAGGGCAAATAAGAAGAAAGGGAGAGATAATGTACTTGTTCTAAGCCCACTAATTCTTTTCTGTAGTTGGTCTCCTGTTCTCCACGCAAATTCTTCTTCTTTTATCTTTCCATCTCCGCTGCCAAAATAAAAAAAATAAAAGGACAGAATAGAAAAATTGAAGGTAGATAACTTTATTTTTGTTATGAATAGAATTGTACTTAGAGTGAATATCTATCTTTTAGAGAATTTTTAGAGTTTGTTAATTCGTGGCTAAGTCCCTCTTCCCCTATAAATAAAGGGGTTTTATCCTGTTATATTTTTTTCTTAAAACCAATAGAATTCTCTTTTTCGTTTCTTTACAATATTCTTCTTTTCTTTTATTATTTTATTTTACGTTATCAACATGAGGCTTTGCCGTCTCAAGAAGCTCTTTGAGAAGACTAAGGTATAAATTTTTTTCTCTTTTAAAATATTCTTCTTTTCTTTTATTATTTTATTTCACGTTATCAACACGAAACTTTACCGTCTCAAGAAGCTCTTTGAGAAGACTAAGGTATAAATTTTCTTCTCTTTTAACTATGATTGATATTATAAAACAAAAGTTCGTTTCCCTTAAAATTTCGGGCAAGAACTATATGTCATGGGTGTTGGATGCTAAAATCTAGTTAGATGCAATGAGTCTTCGAGACACCATTAAAGATAAAAATAAAGCATCTACCGATGACTGTGCTAAGGCCTTGATTTTCTTGCGCCATCACATTGATGAAAGGTTGAAAATAGAATATCTCGCAGTCAAAGATCCACTTATTTTGTGAAATGACATAAAGAAAAGATATGACAACTTAAAGTTGGTCACACTTCCACAAGCACGATATGATTGGGCTCATCTCAAGCTCCAAGGCTTTAAGTCTATTTCTAAATATAATTCTGCGATGTTCAAAGTTACTTCTAAATTGAAATTTTGTGGAGATAATATCAGTGACTATGATATGCTTAAAAACATTTTCACAACGTTTTATGCCTCCAATATGGTCCTACAACAGTAGTATCAAGAGAAAGGTTTCAAGAAGTACTATGAGCTGATTTCTCTTCTCCTTGTGGCTGAACGAAACAATGAGTTGCTCATGAGAAATCACGATAATCTACCCATAGGGTCTACACCATTGCCCAAAATGAATGAGGTGTATTTTCATTATGCTAAGCGTGGAAAAATTCATGGCCATGTTCGTGGCCATGGAAGAAATTTTCCTGGTATTAATCATCCCCTAAAGAAAAATAACCACCAAAAGAAAAAGATGAAAAGCCAAAAGCAAATGGTTCTGAAACTAGTTGCTATCGTTGTGGTGGAAAAGGGCATTGGGCAAATATTTATCGTACACTAAGACATTTGGTTGAGCTTTATCAATCATCTCTAAAGAATAAAGACCTTGAAGCTAATTTTGTCTCTGACAATGAATTTTACATCACCCACTTGGATGTGACAGACTTCTTTGGTCACCCTAATGAAAAAATAGACCACTTGATCGGTGATGGATCTGTGGTTAAAGATGATTGAGTAGTTTATTTTTTTATTGAGAAAATGCATAAAGACCCCATTCAACTTGTCGTGGAAAATCATTTACACACCTAAATTTTACGGATGTCCTATTACCACCCTATCTTTATCCAAGATAAATTTATTTAACCCCTAAAATGCCACAACTAAATTCTACTCAAGTAGTGTTTACACGCACTGACACGTGGCATTTTTGCAGGTTTTTTCATTTTTTTTCTTTCTTTGACCGGAGTAATCGTCTCCCTCCCCAAACTGAACCTTTCTTTCTCTCCTTAAAAATATTACAAATATTTTTATCAACTTTTCCAGCTTGCCTAAGAAATTTCACTCACATTTGTCGGATCTCCATGGGCAACCAAATTACAACTAAAGGAGTGACTTTTTCAGAAAAAGTTTTTTTGATGGAACCTTTGCAAGAGAAACTAGCTGACTATATTGACAAGAAAATGGTCTCTCTTTTTGAGTTTTTCCCGTCAATTTACTTCTTCCATCTTTTCCAAAAGATAAATATATGAAGTAAAGTTAATGTATAGAGCACAACCGCAAAGCAAGAGGAAGCTAGGAAAGATCCAATAAAGTGTTGGGTTTTTATTTTCACCTTGGTTGTTTGCTTCGGCCAAGCTGTGAAGAACAATTGGAGGGTGGAGGAGATGATAAAATAGGTGTAGAAAGAGCTATCAATCTTTAATTTTTATTATGTTGCAATTATGATTGTATGGTGCTGCTCTTTTGTGACAATAGAGGAAAGAGAAAGAAGAAAAGGAAAGAGGAAGGAGAAGAAAAGAAAACAGGAAAATAAAAATAAAAAGGGTTAGTATTACACTAAATACAACTAATTAAGTGTAATTAAATGTAACAACCAATGAAAAATTAACATCTGTAAAATTTAAGTAGCTTTTTACATTTTCTCAGCCTTCCACATGCTTTGAGTAAGGTGAAATTAGTTTCTCTGCCATCTCACCTTTGAAGGAGGTACTAATTTCACTTTGAATAAGAATAGGGTGGTATTAGGACACCCGTAAAGTTTAGGTGTGTAAATGATTTTCCAGGACAAGTTGAATGTGGTCTTTATGCATTTTCTCTTTTTTATTCGTAATAGCTAGTGAATAAACATCATCTAATCATAATTTTTTACATGAGTAGTCGTCATTAGTATCAATTAGTATTATTTATTTTATGAAATAGTGTTAGTTCGTTTTAATTAAATATAACTTTAGTATTCGTTTTAAACAATATTTCAGTTTGCTTAGTTTTCAAGGATTAATATATTATATATTCTTTAAGTACCGTTGTGATATGAACAACAAGACCATTTGTACTTCTAATTCCAATATTTAGTAGCATATATGACCAGTGATACATTATTTCCATAACTATTCGGTCTTTAAAAAAATTTATAAGCCCGAGTTTGGAAATTTATAAGACCATTTGTACTTCTAATTCCAATATTTAGTAGCATATATGACCAGTTTGTTTACATATACATGTTAATAAATTTGTTGTAGTTGTATTAGTCATATGTGTAGTGTACTAATAATTGCGTTATTTTTAGCTAAGTAATTATTTGTATCTTAATCAAAGTTTGCTCGGTCGTTATTGAATCATTGATTCAACTTTGTTTCTATTCCTTTTTCTCTGGAAATACTATATTTATTCGTATATTTCTTTTTGTATGTCAACCCACGAGAAGCAAATATGGATATCTCTCAAAGCAAACTTGGATCAAAGTTCAATTATAAGAATATTTGTTTAGTTAATTTATGTACGACACATACAATATTCAAAGAAAAGAAATATTTCTCTCATTTAAGTATGTGTGAGGCAAATATTACTATAATTTCTTGTAGTAGTAATATAATTGAAGGTTGTGGAAGATCTACTATAACTCTGCCTAGAGGAAGAATACTTATAATAGATAATGCAATATTCTTCTCCAAGTCTAAGAGGAATTTGTTGAGTTTTAAAGATTATCCGCCAAAATGGATATCATATTGAGACAATAGATGAGAATAATCTTGAATATTTCATCATTACCAAGAATGGATCTGGCCAGAAAAGAGTTATTGAGAAGTTTTCATCTTTATCTTGTGGTCTGTATTGGACAAGAATTAGTGCAATTGATGCACATTCTGTC